>NW_008625313.1:1668-18986 GCF_000691845.1 Merops nubicus | reverse complement strand
AGGAGTGGATTTAGCACCCACTTCCTGCCTCTTTATTAGAGTGTGTGTCAGAAGGGGAGGGAATACAATGGTTCACTCCCACCCGGGGTCCTCCCAGGTGCTGGAAGGTCACACCCCCATTCCAAGCCTCAAACAACAACAACGATGTTAGCATTTAAGTAGCTAAACAATTTTTTTAAACTATTTATTTATTTATTTATTTCTAGATAGCAGTTTCCTTCTGCTTTCTTCTGAGTTTAATTCATCAGATTTGGTACTCTGGCAAAGGTCAGTGTCAAGCTTTCGTACTAATGAATCAAAGGAATACAATTGTCTGTAAAACTGTTTTCAAAACCTGCCCTAGTCAGCAGCAAATCTAGGCCTTATATTTTGGAAGACATCAAGAAAAAGCCCTAGAGATGATTAACTAGTTATGCTGAATTGATAGTTCTAAGATTTCAGAGAGCTGATATAGTAGGTCTGTGGGCTGGAGCAGTATATAAGCAATCATGAGCTTCAGGCTGGTGAATTTTATCCTCTGTTTCTGCACGTCTCAAAAAAGAAAGAATCTAAACATACCATGCTTGGACATTTCTTGGCACTTGGGTTTTTTTGTGCTGTACCTGGAAGTTCCTTCCAAAGCCATCAAGTGTAGCTGGACTTTGAGGATTTTTCTGCACAGATCAAATTACATGACTGTCATCCTACACATGCCATTGCTTATCAAATAACATAATATCTGGCAGAGAGCTGGCTTGAGCATTCTATGTACTCCACTGTCTTTTGATCTGACTTGATCCAGTCCCTGAATGTCAAAGCAGATGATTAAAGCAGGTCTTACTTACATGCCCCAACCATTTTATAGAATTCTTCTCTGCTTGATTTATTTTACTTGACAACTGAAATCTGAAAAAAAATTATACAGGACATACCAAACCATTGCCTATATGTCTGTAATATAGTTACAGTTCAGAAGAGTTGGCTGAAATTCAGGTATTGTATTTTAGGAGAAAAAAAAAAAAAAAGAATATATTTTGGCAAGTGTTTTGACTTTGCTCTGGAAGCAAATCTGTTGTTGTTAGTGATTGATACAAAGTGTAATCTGAGATCAGATATTATTTTATCAGATTTTATTTTTTATTTTTAAAAAAATGTAAATTTAAATGTGTTTTCAACAATGCTGCTGTGCTTTACATTTAATTCATTTTTAAATTAATAAGGAGAATTACTTTTCAGAATCAACTGGAACATTTTTCCCTGGCCATCTACATTTTGCATTTTTAGAAAAACACTCTAAACAAGAAAACACCATTATTTTACATATCTATTGTTTATTCAATAATAAGCAATTGCTAAATATACACAGAATAGAAATATTTATCTGGATACACTATCATAGAGCATGAAATATTGAAGAGGATATTATTGGTACTAAGTTGTTATGTCTTGTATTATTCTATATACATTCACTTTTTTATTTCAACTGCACCAACACTCAAAAACAATCTTCAAACATTTCAAAAAAAGTTTTGAAATAAAAATGAAATTATCTTAGAAATATTTTATCTTTTATAGTCAACATTGTAAAATTATTTTACACAAAAATTTAATTTCTGATTTAAACTAGAACTTTCCAAATAACGCCCCTCTATTCTACCTTGTTAGTATAATCTCAGTATCTTTCCAGAGTTGCAGAAAGAGATAATAAGAAAAGACCTGTTGCTTACTCCGTACATTGACAATAGCAGACTGTTCATTATTTATTTATGTCTGACTTTTTAATAGACTGGAAATTTCCATATTCTCATCCCCAGTGTCTGAACACCGCCTTTGCTCAAATTTTAGTTTTTGAACTTTTTTCTTGTTTGCTCTTCCTTTCAAGCTCTTTCTCTATGCCATTTCTTACGTTGCCTCTTCTTACTTTTAGTGTAGCCTTACCCATGCAGTATTAATGTCATTTATCCTCCTGAACATGTCTGGTTTTCTTTCTAGATACCTCACCTGCTTGTTCTCTAATTGTTAAACATACATCACATAGAAAATTATTTCCCTGTTGTTCACAAATGAATACCTCATGTAAATATGACAGACTGTCTCTTAAGAAAACATTGCATGGAAAGGTTAGACAAAAAAAAAAAAATCTTGACATTAGTGGAACAAGAGTTACTTCTACTGTACCACATACAGTTGCTTAAGCTTGTAAAATCTGTGCAAGGTACAGTTGATCGGGGGGAGCAGGAACAGGCATTTTGCAGCTTTCCCAGGACATGAGGAGCCCCAGAGCCAGCAATATGCAGCATACATATTCAGATTTGCTCAATATGATATCGTTTAATGAGATGGCCTCTAGATTCACGTGCTTCATCCCCCTCACGTTCCCTCGCCTCTTGCTGTTCACTGTTGTCAAATACTGCCTTTTGAGAGACAACTGCTTCACATCACAGAAAACAAGCCACCTGGACCTTGCAATGTGTCTTTTTACAAAACTTGAGAGTATGCAATGGTAACAATGATTATGAAGTGAAAGAAAGTAAGTGTTTGACACACTCTAGTCATACAAAGAGCCATTTCAATTCAACTTCTGAATTTACTTCTAAAATTTATAACACATTAGGTAGAAACATATTATGTTATAAAACAGCAAAAGACACTGAGCAGGGAGTCTCCTGGATTAATTGGTCTTCAGTTTGTATCGCCAAGGCACAGAAACTACCTTGGACTATGGCAGAGGAATCTATTGAGATACTTATTCAGTTTGCCATGTTAGCTTTTAAGTCCCATGTACCACATTCTTTCATAGTTATGCCAAGCAAAAGGACAGATAATTCAATAGAGGTCTCTCCTTGGAGAAAGGAATTCATGGTTAGATATTTGTAGCTGATTTAGCCTACATCAACCAAGTTATAAATCTAGCTTCTAATTTCTGCAATTGCTTTCTGGAGTTTGCTCTTTAATTTAGAAAACTAATTAATTGATTTTTGGGGTAAAAATATGCCTCCTTCATTATATGTGATGGTTGTTTAAACAACACAGAAATAATTTCAGTATTCCTTCTTTTCTGTAGAAAAGGTAGAGTATGAAAAATAAAACAAAGATTTATTTAGAAATATGAATTACAACTTCCAGTTCAATAAAATCCATAGTTAAATCTTCTAATGATTCTAGCAGATACATTCTGGTTTTCTATATTTCTATCCTTTTTTTCCCCTTAGCAAAAGAAAAAAGCAAAACGTAAATTGCAAGGAAGACAGCAAAGGTCATTGTACTTAGCTGAAAGTAAATATTAAAAAACAACAACAACAACAACAAAACACTCAGAAAGGAAATCCAAGCACTTATCAAACAAGATTAAAAACATTTTGTGTAACAAACTTTTTGGAACTACATGTAAAGCTATTCAAAGGGGTTTGAAAGTTTCTGGCATTTTAGTAGATCTTGCATTATTTCAGGTTTTTTATATCAATACAGCAAACAAGTTTGTTTTCAAGTATTGTGCCTTTCTCTCACTTAAAGATCATTCCATGTAGTGGACATAGATTCACAGTAAATTAAAGTTAGAGACATATTATTTTTTAAAATTAGAGCAGGAAATAACACCCCTCATTCCTACACGAGGGTATAATAAACGAACAAAAAATCCCACTGTGCACTATACAGCATACTTGACTTACTTTTACACAGTTCCTAACCACCTTTTTTTCTGTTCTTAAAATCAGCCAGTACTGTCTTATTTTTATTAAAATTGTATGCTTCAAACAAAATAAAAACAAAAAAATATATATTCTGTACAATTTATTTCTAACATTTCATTCATATACATTACTAAACAATATACCTATCTATTTTTGATTTTTTTTTTTTTTTAAATTCAAAATAATGTTGAGGTATATATAAATACATATATAAAAAAATATTCTTCCAGACAATAACCTTAAAGTCCTGTGGCACTTTTTCATGAGCTTAAAATGACCCTGTTAGGTGATTAATGAGAACCCAGGATTCTAAGTTCAGTATTTACAAAATGTGGTAGATTAAGGAATATTTTGAAAAGATGACTAGCAAAAGAGGAAGAGCGAAGGGAACAGGAAATCTCTCTGTGAAGCTGCTGGTCAATTTGGAAAAAGTTTTACAAAACACATATACAGTTCTGTTTGAATGACAAATAACACTGCAATGAAAGGTTTTAGATTTTTACAGATCTAAGATACACAAGTTTTATGTTCATGCAAATTACACTTATAAAGTGTTCACTATAAATAGGCTTAAGTGGTTTACTTTACTGGATGACACAAGAAAAAAGTCACTTAAGCTTTTCTCTTAGATCATTTCTTGTTAATATAAATGCATGTATTATTTAATACGTTGCTGAACTTAAAATCCTGAAGAAGCTGCACATGACACATGTTGCAGTCCTTACCTATACTTTCGTTACCAATTCTGGTATTATGTTACTGAACCCAGCTTGCGGAAGTAGATGATACTGAGTCTTACCTTAACAGAAAAAAAAACAGAAGAAATAATTTGTGGTATTAGACACTGCCATACACCATCATAACATGCATCACAGACAAGCAATACTTGATCTGTGCCAAAGACTCTATTTAGCCATAAGAATCAAAACATGCAGAGGTCAGTTTGCTACTTTCACATAATAAAGGAGGGAAAGACATGCTTTAAAAACACACCTAAAGTATCACTTTCAGGAAGCATTTCAGCACTGTGTTTGCTTTAACAGATTTATCACAAATGGCTTCTTTTCCACAGATACTGTTAATCTGCTAAGAGGACATTAGTAAAGGAAGCACCATTTCGAGAATGTTGTTTGTGGCTAATTGTCACAAAGTGTTTGTGTGTTTGTGGTTAATTGTCACACATTTTAACAGGAATTTTGCCACCTCTTCTTGCAACAACACAGCAATTTACACACACTGTGGCAAACGATACAGACATACACACACACAGAGACACGGACACAGACACCCACACCCACACACAGACACAACCACACACAGACAGACACACATACACACCCACACACACCCCCACACCCCATCCAACCCTCCCGAGCATATTTTAAATAACATGTAAAGAAATACAGGTAGGTAAAATGTAAAGTTTAGCAGCTACATCATGTCAAAGCTTTATGGTATACAGCAAAAAGTATTCAAGCATGCTTTTTAACCCCCAGAGGTGGCTCTACTTATGAACTTTTGCTCTTTGAATCACAAGATCTGTTACTTATATAATTTTTGTATCATTTAGAAAGTTACATTTTTTTAATATATCTGCCTCTTATTCTAATTTCCTCAGCTCTTTTCAATTGCTCGGCCCTGGAGTCCCCAGCCCCACACCCAGACCAGCCCTGCTTGGTCAGCACGGCAGCAGATAACCTGCCAGGCTGGGCCAGCTGCTGCCTGCCCGCAGCTCCTGCCCAGGGGAAAAACCGACCCTGCTCCAGCTGAACCGGGACAGACCAGTCCTTGCCAGCCAAGACACCCAGTTCTGGAGGATGGGGGAGCTGGGGGGTGGGGCAGGTTGAGAAGCACCTCCAGGGGCTCTGACTTGCCACCTTGTATAGGCACCCTCACTCCTCCTCCCGGAGAACATTTCAACACTTAAGTTAAATAGCCATCATGCGTAGTCTGTGCTTCCAGAATCTTCTTGAAAGGGGTTGGTGGAACTGTCTGTGCTCTCTTCCGCACTGGCTACAGGGACGCTTTGTGAAGAAAAATGTCACACCACCTCCATGGGGTCACTCACCCCTCTCTGGCTGCATCTTCTGGCTCCTATGTCACCACAAAAGTTGTCCTTCTGATTCAAGCCCTGCCCAAACTTATGTGAATGTTTGAGACATTGAGTCTGATCCCACTCGTCCATCTGTGTCTGGCAGGGTTTTGGTAGTGGGTAAGGAGGCTACTGGTATAGCTCCTGTAAGAAGCTTCAAGAAGCTCCTCTAGCTCCAAGTCAGACCTACCTCTGGCCAGGGCTGAGTCAAACAGCAATGGTGGAAGCACTTCTATTATAACTTATTTACAAGGGAAAAACCTGTTGGATGGGTTCTTTTGTTTTGGAGATGAGTGTGACATGAGGGAGACAACCATGCAGACCCTAAGGTCAGTGAGGAAGAAATGAGGAAAAGTGAGCCAGAGTAGTGGTCCCCTTTTAGCCCATAGTAAGCCTGCAGGCTGAGTCCTTGCAGCCCATGGAGAGTAATGATGGAGCAGATATCCACCTGCTGGCCGTAGAGGACCCCAGAATAGAGCAGGAGACTGCTCCTGAAGAAATCCTTGATTCAGAGAAGCTGGTACTGGAGTGGTCCATTGCTGGGAGGACTACAGCCCATGGAAGTGTTCCAGAATAGTTTGAGCAGTACATGGAGGCCCGTCTCCTGTTGGAGGGACATCAGACTGCAGCAGGGCAAGACTGTAAAGAGTCCTCCCTCTGAGGAGGAAAGAGCAGCAGAAACAACACGGAATAGACTGGGAATGACTGCAACCCCAATTCCCTGTCCCTGTGTGCTGCTGGAGGGGAGGAGATAGAGAACTGGGAGTAGAGCTGAGCCTGGGAAGAAGAGAGGGATGTGGGGGGAGGTGTTTTTCATATCCAGTTGTTTGGTTGGTTTTTGGTTTTGTTTTTTTTTCACTATCATACTTTCATTCAGTTGAGAAATTGGTGGTGAGTTTTGTTATTTAAATAAAATTGATTCTTTTTCCCAAATTTGTGCCTGTCTTTAGCCTGTGTCTGTAAGTGGTGAGCCTTTCCTGTCCTTTGTTTCGACCCTGGAGTCTTTTGTTCTAGTTTCTCCTCCCCACCACACTGGAGGAGGGGGAGACTGAGCAAGCATCTGTATGTTCTTTTGCTACCAGCTGAGTTGATTGAGCATGTCCTATGAAAATTATATGTATATATGTTTTCACACTTCCTCTGTAAGATTAACTGTAAGATTATGCACACATAAGCAAACTTTAAAAAAAAAAAAAAAAAATAAAAATCAGCTAGCTAACCATGCAGAAAAAATGTCATATGTTACTTAAATACTTGTGAAATGTACCAGAAGGTAAAGGCTAGTCACATAACTAAATAGCTAGACTAGATAGATTTGATAACAAAAAACACGTGCAGGCATTTTAGTGCTACAGTTGTTCATAATCTAGTGGATGCAAAAGGATACTCAGAAACAGTTAAAAGTATTGATAAATATTAGTGAAATATGTTTTTTCCTGTAGGAATCTAATATCCAAACAAATATGGTTACAGGATTTTTGTTTTTTTTCTGCCAGCCACATTGGAGCTGAGCTTCACCACTTTGACTTAGTAAATCGATGACTAACAAATCCCCTCAAATTCTCCTGTATGCTTCTTAACATTTTAGATCCATATCTTCCATTTATAGAAAAAAAACTATTTTAACTGACATTTAGAGAAATGTTACTGGAAAATAAACGTAAATGCAAATACTGAACTAGAAAATACATGCTTCATCAGATTAACACCCTAATTAGCAGATTAGCGCCCTATCTGTACTTAGTACAGAAAATGAGATATTTAGAATAGACAAATTGGAAGACACTATATACAAAGATTTAGAAATGAGTCTAAGATTAATTTAGTCCATATAAGTCAGTAAATCTTTGGTTTTGGGAATAATACTCGTTCTCTCTCACCAAGTAAACACATATTTTAACAGTGTTATAACTGTGTCAGAAGGCAAAGGTAGAATGGATATGTAATGTAGGCATAAGGCTTTGGCAATACAAGAAGATATCGCCTCTTGCATGTCATTAAAATAACACACTATATATATCTATTTGGTATATATACAGGATATTTACACTATATATATCTATTTGGTATATATACAGGATATTTTTTGGGAGATTTCTGTGTCTATGCACTTTATTTGAAAACCTGACAAGAGCTGCAGGCTGATCTGAAAGGCCAAAATAGAAAGCTTGCAACCAACTAGATGGCATTCTACATAAGCTTTTAGTGAATCAATTATTTATAGGAAACTGAACCTCAAAAGTAACTGTTTTTTAAGCACCATAAAAACTGTGTTTTATTAATTGTTAATGACAGATAGTTCTTTTCCTCTCTTCTTCACAGACTTTTTCCCACAGAGAGATGTCTTTAGACTACACAAAGCTGCATCTGCTCTGTAATGTATACAATGGAAATGTAGAGAAGGGACCTGACAGCAAATGGGAACCAGGCTGTAGACATCTTCACAAAAAAGGCAAATGAACTTTTTTCTTAAGAGTTTCTAACCTGTATTTCTATGAACTATATGAATATTAATTAATTTATTTGGGTAAAAATATGCAACAACATTCAATTTGTTCTGCATCTCTATGAGAGGGGCAGGTTTCACTAATTGCCCAGTGAATATTGGTCTGTGGCAATGAGGCACTGTTGGTGTGTCTGAACATTTACTTTAACAGAGAATTGAAAATTTAAATGAGCAAAGGTGGAAAAGCTTCTTTCTTTCCAATAGAAACAGTTCTTTTAAAATGTTTGAATCTTACAGAAAAGCCTGAAAACGACTGTATTGCTTGGGTCTGATAATGCTGAACGTTTGTTTTGTCAAGTCAATAAAGACTTCATAAATTAGCACAGCAACCAATCTGCAGAGGCTTGCTAAAGCAGGTGACAGTGACTGGCTACCAGGCATAAGGTGGCAGTAGCCCTTTCTTCCCAATATGCTTCCAAGCTCAGAGGAAAACACCATTCAGACAATGTTCTTGGCCCAATTCCTGTGCCACTCTTCCCAGAGCTGAAGAAGACTACATATCTGTAGCTAGATATGGATATAGTGAAAGTTAGTATATTTAAACAGAGCTAGCCTGAATATTTTCCACAGATTATGTGAGAGAACATGGTGGGATAGAGGCGAGGGAAAGAAATAGAGCTGGACATATTTTCTCTTTAATCATCCTACGTTATTTTCTTTTCTCTGAGCTTGTCCAGTCTCCCCTTGATATTTTATAAACTCTCAGTCCATGCAGAATAAAAGGTTTATCTCTTGTTTGTTGCTAGCTTATTTTATTCAACTTGCAGTCCTTTATTATACTCTTCAGATCTTGTTCTGCAGAGCTACTACCTACACTGCCGCTCTTTTCTGTGTATACTTACACATACCAATGTAGTACTTGTCCTTACTGAGGTGTATTTCTTTCCTTCTGACCACTCTCCAATTTGTCCAAGCCATTTTAAACTCCAGTGTTGCTCTCCAATGGTCTTGCATCCTCTTCTACAGTAATAACTTCTGCAAATCTATTGGACATACCTCTATTTCATATTCTATTTCACTAACAGAAAACCCCAAGTATTTGTGGACTTTTGAGCAATCAAATTCGCACTTACCTTAATAGTTCTTTGATCTAGACCCGGGTTCTGTAGCTTCCTTCAAAGAATGCCATCTCAAAAGAATATTAAACACCTACTGTTTTTCTTCTTTCTGTATGGCTACTTTCCACACTTGTCTCCAAGGATGTTGCCTTGGTAGGAAATGAAATAGGTTTGATAGATTTTGTTCATGACATATACATGTAAGCTTTTTACTACTCGTCTCTTTGTATCTTCTAAGATCTTATTTAGAAGTTGATTCTTTGCTCAGTAATACATTTTCTTTTCCTAGTTTCAGTGCTGAAAGAGATAAGGTGTTAAATAGAAGCAGACTTTAGGGTTTCACATTTCAATTCTTATGTTGAAAAGTTATATTGTACATTGGGGAAAAAAATCACAGGTCAACCCAAAAAAAACACAGTGCAACATTCAAAAAAGAATCATCATAAAGTGCATGTATAAAACCAGTCTTCAGCTACAGAGGATAATTTTCATACTTTTACTTTACAGTCAGTGAATTGACAAAAACATATTAAAAAATGAATCTAATTTAGTAATTGAGAAACATTGTCAAGAGTAGCATTCTTCCTTCCTTGACCAGTGAGGAAATCTAGGCAGCTTTAGCTTCTGAAAGCTGAAATCTGTTCCTTTTTTGCATTAGTGAAGCATTTGCAGTTTTTGCATTAGTGAAGCATTTGATCTTACTGGAAATTAAAATATCTGTTTGCCTTCATTACTTCCTATTACTTCCCTACTAACAGGGTTGATTAGTGGAGATTGTCTTTGACCAGTCTTGATTCACCATTCCTTCATGAAATCTGAATTTTTACATAATAAAATGAGTCTAGAAATCTGTGAAGTGGGATCACATTGCTTGAGCACACAATTCTAAACTTTTATGTAGGTTTTTGGTATACCATTTCCTGGTAAGTTTTGAAATGAAAAGTACTCTGATCATGCTGATATAATATTTCTTTCTAATTTTCCTTTCGTAAGGCTTAGTTAGCTTGCCTCAGCTAACTACCCTGGGCAACAGCTACACTAAAAGAGGGCTTTCTTCAACTTGTTAAGTCTCTGTGTGTTCTAAGGCCTTGCCCACCTTTAGTGGATTCATTCAGAAATGATGAAAATTAATTCAGATTGGTTTCATCTTTAAAAAGTTGGAGACAAGACACCAAACTTAAACACAAAGCTGACTTAAATTTGGAAAGTGCCAACACTTTTTATAAAGCAACCACAGTTCTCATGAGACTGCTAATTTAAAAAAAAAAAACAAAACAAAACAAAATGAATTTCCTCTTAGTGAATGAGCATCATCATGCTGGAAATACACAGGAATCTCAAGATACAGCTAAAAAAAAATGTTCATAGTGAAGTGACTAAAAAATCGCTATTCTCCAGGTACACTTTTGACAGACATATAACTTTAAAAAAAAGGAAAGGGAAATACTGTTGTCTGTAATTGCATTGCAACTGAATTACAACACAAATTTCTATTGTTTCTATTCATAAATCAGCATTTTGAAAACCATAAGTACAGAAGGCATTTAAGAATAGGAAGACTAGGGAAAAAAAAGAAAAATTAACAACAACAAACTAGCAGAGAAAATAGCAAAAGCATCTATATAATACAGTTCAGGAAATAAGAGGATGTGTATGTCATAAACACAGCAAGTATATCTGAAATAAGGAAGGAGTCAAGTAAGACCTCAAGGTCATCCTTTCTGCCTTCCTTGCGGTTCTACAACGCATGAAGTATTGCATTAAAATTTTATTCACCATAAGAATAAAAAAAAAAAATTGAGTTCATAAGAAAATAGCTCAAGTTTAGTTCTGAGTCTCTCTTCTTAACAGGCTTTAACTGTTTTAGGGTTGAAAAGATGTGTTATTTCTCATTAAAATTTGCCTTGCATTATTTATTTGCTATAGGAAAAAATTTGCCTCTACACACAGTGAAAGCTATGAAAGTTCCATTATGTTATTCAGAATATCTAAAGTGCATAGTACACATTCCCCTATTCTAGTCTCTGTAACTGGACTTTAAACACCTGCCAATTGATCTTGATATACTTGGGATAACCATCATCATGTCACTAAACGACTAAAACTTAAACCTAAACTAAAAACTAAGGTTTAAAATTAAACTGTTTTTAAATTTGAAAAATTTACAGCAGAGTGATTCATAATAGTTCTAATTTTCCAAAACATGTCAGATTTTTGCAAAATACTCCTTTTCCTTTTAAAGTATTTTCTTATGAAATTGCCAAAGACTGAGTTAGTAGTTTTATTTTTGTGTTATTCTGTTTAGGGTTTTTGTTTGCTTGTTTTATTCTGGTTTGGTGTGGTGTTTTGTTTTTGTTTTTTTTTTATTTTTTTATTTTATTTTTTGTTGTTGTTGTTGTTTTGTTTGTTTGTTTTTCCAGTAGTGGTTTATTACTACAAAAAATAAATAATCATGAACTGAGAAAAATACAGTTGGAACTTTTTAGAAAGAGTAGTAGACTGGGAGAAAGTCAGAATGATTTGGAAGGCAAATTTATTTTCTTCTCATTCTAAAATTTTCTATGTCTAAGAAGCTGGAAATCAATTATCTGAAAATATGATGACAGTTAATGAAAAGTAAAGTGAAGTATTGTACTTTTCTCATCTGAGAATTTATATGAACAGATTGGCAGAGGTTGGTAGCTGCAACAAACTGTTAAGCAAATTAAAGCATTAGAAGAATAGTTCTCCCAGTAGAACCAAAAAACAAAAAAAAAAAAAAAAAATCTGTATTAAAATACTTTGATCAGTGTCAAAGCTTTACACTTACTCTATTTTTCTGAACTTAAAATGTAACAAAAAAAAAAAAGGGAAAAAATTAAAAAGAGAATAAAAGCATAATCTAAATATAACTCTTTTAGTGCTGATGATGTCAAAGCACAATTGACATTGTGACTTTTTCTCTTAAACAAAGACAGATTTGGTAGGCTATTTTTTTGGTCAAAGAGCATAATTTAATTCTGTATAGACTCCTGAATTACTTTAGCAGACAAAAGTCTAATTTTTCTCTTCTATGAATAAAAAAAAAAAAAAAAAAGAAAAACACTCCATCTTGTGGTATAAGATTTCTTGTAGTGCTTATCTAAATTTTTTCCATCTGTATATGAATGCTTTGTACATGAATTAGCTATTTTTATATATACATAAGTGCTACATATATATATGCAACAGTCTAATCTAATGTATTACAATGCGAGTGTCTGTTACACTTCACTGTGTCTGATTGCTAATGTCCGTCCGTTAGTGGGAAGTTAAAGGAAGTGATTAACAAGTTACAAGACAGCACATCAATAAAGCACTTCAAGAATATCAAGCATCAATGACAAAATGATGGCAAAATAATTTGGAGTATTATCTCCATCAAAATATTTGGAAATAATTAAGTATCATTTATTTCCAGTTAAAACCAGAAGAAAATAAAAAAACTAAAATCTTAAAGGAAGACAAAGAAAAATATTACAAATATTACACGGAATGGATTCTAACTATTTGGTGTCACTTCAGTTAAGAAACAAACTTGAGATAACTAGGCTGAACTGGATTTGCCAAAATTTACAAACCCCCTAAAGATTAGGTAAGATTAAATGTGCATACAGGCTTTTTTTTTTTTTTTTTTTCCTTTCTTTTTTGTTTTTCTCCTCTGTTATGAACCCTTGGGGTGAATAAATAACACTTTGTTTGAAGAAGTTAGGTTTGAAATCACTTTAATCAGTCTCTGTCACAGGCTCCCATAGGAAAAAATGTCTCTCAGGTTCATAAACAGGAGATTAGAGCCCTAATATTCAGTCTGAGAGGTAAAATAATGTGGTTCCTCCTTAATGAGAAGTTAATAAAAACCTATCTGAAGCAAAAGTTAATGTAAGGAGCATTGTGAAGTACATATGTTACATAGACATCTATATTTACTGATGAAGTAAACCAATATTCTGCATAGTATGTGAGAACAATAAAAAAGACACAAAGTTAACTCATTGCAGATTTAAATAATGATGAAGAATATTTGGGGCAATAGGTACTTTGCTGATCACCTTATTACAGAAGCAGTGTTGCACCTGAGAGCACTGAAATACTTTTTTGAAAAGTTGTTAGAGAGGAACGAAACAATTTGGGGTTAAGGAATATATAAAAGATCGTGTATTAAATTAATTCAGCTTCCACTATATTAAAACAAAAAAGTGATTGTCTGAATGTCTAAATTCATGCTATAGTGGGAGAATGCATGCATAAAAAGGACCCCTGCCACTTGTCCTTTTTTTGATTTCAGTAAGGCTTTTGGCACTATCGCCCTAACATCCTCATAGCTACTCTTAGGAAGTGTGGGTTAGATGAGTGGACAGTCAGGTGGATTGCGAACTGCCTGAACAACATAGCTCAGAGATTTGTGATCAGTAGTGCAGAGTCTAGTGGGAGGCCTGTAGCTAGTGGTGTTCCCCAGGGCTCAGTACTGGGTCGAGTCTTGTTCAGCATCTTCATCAATGATCTGATGAAGGGACAGAGTGTACCCTCAGCAAGTTTGCTGATGTTACAAAACTAGAAGGAGTGGCTGACACGCAGGAAGGCCATTCAGCCGCTGCCTGTTAGTTGGGAAGATGGAAATATAATGAAGTTCAACAAAGGTAAGTGCAGAATCATGCATCTGGGGAGGAATAAGCCCATGCACCAGTATGGGTTAGCGGTTCACCTGCTGAAGAGCAGCTTTGCAGAGAAGGACGTGGGAGTTCTGGTAAGCAAAAAGTTAGCCATGAGCCAGCAGTGTGCTCTTGTGACCAAGAAGGCCAATGTTATCCTGGGGTGCATGAAGAGGAGTGTGACTAGCAGGTTGAGGGAGATTGTCCTCCCCCTCTACTTTGCCCTAGTGAGGCTACATCTGGAATACTATGTCCAGTTCTGGGCTCCCCAGTTCAGGAGAGACAGGGAACTACTGGAAAGAGTCCAATGGGGACCTCAAAAAATGATGAGGCAACTGGAAGAGTTCATCTTACAAGGAAAGACTGAGAGACCTGTGTCTGTTTAGCCAGAAGAAAAGACTGAGAGGGGAATCTTATCAACGCTTGTAAGTTCCTAAAGGGTGGATGTCAAAAGGGTGGGGCCAGTCTCTTTTCAGTGGTGCTCAGTGGTAGGACAAGGGGTGCTTAGCACAAACTAGAACATAGGAAGTTCGGCCTAAGCATACAGAAAAAACTTCATTACTTTAAGGGTAACAGAGCCCTGGAACAGGCTGCCCAGAGAGGCTGTAGAGTCTCCTTCTCTGGAGATTTTCAAAACCTGCCTGGACACAACCCAATGCAACCTGCCCTAGGCGAACCTGCTTTAGCAGGGTGTTGGACTAGATGATCCCCAGAAGTCCCTTACAACCCCCGCCATTCTGTGATTCTGTGATTGTCAGATTTTATTCAGAAAAAATACTTTTTGTCCCATCTGCAGACTGTCTATCTCACAAGATTTGTATAACCCATGACTGTATTCACATAGCTATAGGATAGGATAGGATAGAAATTCAGTTATCAGGGATCTACAACAATTATCCAGTACAACTTACTGATCACTTCAGGGCAGACCAAAAGATAAAGCACTTTATGAAGGTCATTGTCCAAATGCCTCTTTTCAAGGCACTGACAGGCATGGGGCATTGATCATTTATACAGGAGGCCCATCTGAGCATTTGAGCACCCTCTTGGTAAAGAAGTCTTTCATACTGTTCAGTCTGAACCTTCCTTGGTGCAGCTTTCTATCATTCCTATGTGTCTTGTCACTGGATCCCAAGAAGACACAAGCTGTAGAGAGCAATGAGGATGCCCCTCACCCTCCTTCTCTCCAAGCTGGACAAACCCAAAGTCCTCAGCCACTCATCACAGGACTTTCCAACACTTTCACCAGCTTTGTTTTCTTCTTCTGGATGCATTAAGCACCTCAACATCCTTCTTAATTCTGGGCCCAGAAGGACACACAGTACTCAAGGTGAGGCCACACCGTCACTGAGTACAGTGTGATCAGGTCTTTTGACTGGTTGGTTAAAAGCTACAAGTGATAGGTTGAAGAAGAATATCTTTCTCACAGAGATGGATAAAGCCTATACCAAGCTTTTGTTTTACTTCAATTCAACACAAGCATAAATTGGAATGGGATGTGGCATAAGAATTTCTGCAGTCCTCTCTAACAATTTCTCCTTTCCATTAGGACACAAGTAGAAAAAAATTAAGATATGTGCTCTAAATAATAGAGCAAAGTATCTCATAACATTTTTTACGCTGTGAGCCACTGCATTTGGATTATCTAACTTGTCAGATATAGAAAACACAGGAGCTGTAAAAACATTAGACAGTATGTCATAAATCATTGATGCCTGATTTCCGTAGAACAAATAATGACACAAACATGTCTGCATTTATAAGAACTACCTCACAAGACAGAGTAAATTAGTTAGAAATGAAAGAAAAGTGAGATAATTTTAATTATGTAGATAGATAGACAAGAATGAGGAAGAAATGCACAACATACAGTACCTTCCTCTCTGTAAACTCCAGGAAAAGCCATCCAGTATCAAAGATCTGTTGAAGACTGTGGTGGGTTAACCATGGCTGGCCACCAGGTGTCCACGAAGATGTTCTATCATTCTTCTTCTTCAGCTGGACAAGAAAAATAAAATATTACAAAAGCCTTATGGGTTAACATTAAGACAGGGAGAGATCATTCACTGATTACTGTCTTAGGCAAAACAATCTGTCTCAAAGAAATTCCAAGTGCTATGAACTATAGTTTGAAAAAGCTTATCCATGGATATAATTCTAGTTACCTTTACCCCAGGAAGCAGTCTCCAAGACTGATACAAAACAAATTTTGAACCAATTGCTGTCTTAACAAGTCCTTCAAATGCACTTATTTATCCTTTAATGAGTATTTATGATTAAACCACTCAGTTTTACATTTCTCATTAAATAAGACTGAAATCACACACTGTGGAATTGAGGACATTTAGGGATAAAACTTCTTCAAGGTGAAGAAGTCAAGAAAAACATATAGCTTCTTCAGAAAGAAGGCAGGCAAAGGATGGAAGAGGAAGAACAGCTACAGTTTCCAAATTAAAGCAAAAATGGAATGAGTGGCTAAATTATTTCACTTTTACCATTCATGAAATATTAAGAGCTTGAATCCATCAGCAGAACTTTGTTTGAGGCACTTTCAATCACAATCCCTTCAGGCCAGAAATTCTGCTGCCTTTCAGCACTACTCTTTCATACTTCTTTCACCTGAAAACTAGATCTCCAGAGTGCAGCTCTTACCTGAGATTAAAACAGAAGACTGCAAAAGACAAGCATCACCAGAGCAGGGTAGATTTAGAAAAATAACTTATCCATGTTGCAACAATCCCAGACCAAGAATTTAGGGAATTAGTGCTTAATTGTCCCTGTGAGAATTATTACTCCCTACTCTATAGGTGCTTGCATTTAAAATGCCATAGTCACAGATATATAACTTATCTCCTCTCCAAGCCAAATGAGGAATGCATCTGAAGTTCTGGAATACACAGTAATTTATTTGGAGGAAGAAACAGTTCTGAAATGAGCTTCTTATTTAGGCCAGTAAAAAGCCTTCTGCTTCAGTAATTAGTCTTAATTAAATTCAAAGTGGTCTTTACTATCAATAAAGTTGAATGGGAACCAATACCCAGCAAGCCAAAGACTTCTAAAAGGAATTAATTTTTTTTTTTTTTAAATAAAATATATATTTGAATAGGTCTTATCTCCAGGCAATCTCCTCTAATTCTTCACTGTCCTTACAGTGATTTTTCCCTGTTACATACAGTTGGAAAGTCTTGTTTAATTTTATGACCATATGCTCTCATGCTCTCATTGTACATCTCGGTAAGAGGTCAATCTCTAGCTTCTCAGTAACCTCATCATAGGCACAAGAAGACAGCTTTTAGGTGCCTATAAGCCTTCCTTTCTGTGGGA
>NW_008625313.1:0-1637 GCF_000691845.1 Merops nubicus | reverse complement strand
GTTCCTTCAGCTTCTTTTCAGAGGCACACACTATAACCTTAGACAATCCCTGTTGCCGTACAGTGGACTTGCTCCAATCAACATTTTTTCTGATAAGTGGGGTGAGGGAAGAGGAACGGTACATTTTATTCTAAATAAAGATTAATGAGCATTGAGTTTAAAAAAAAACAAACAAAAAAAAACCAAAAAAACAAACAAACAATTATGCTCCTCAGGTCCTTTTCTTTTCAGCAGAGCTACTTCCTAGCCAGCTAGTCCCTAGTCTGAGCCATCGCATGGGATTAGTCTGTCACACACACAAGCAAAGTTTATAAGCATGTGAACTTGATATCCAATAGTATGAAAGAAAAAAAGTTAGAATTTTTATTAAAATATTAAGGATCAGAGAATACATGCAACTATATTTCTACGTACTGCTGTATAAAGTTTCAGCCTAACTAACTCTCAAATATGGTGCAGAGCTCAGAGACATAATACATATAAACAGCAGAGCAATTCATTCCCCCAGCATATTTTTGGCATCAGAAGCTTTCATATGGTCTGAAAATAACTGAATCAATTTGTAGAATGAAAATGCACCACAGGCTATAAACACAAAGGTTATAACTAGTAAAAACATTTTCAATCTTGAAGCTAGTAAGTTGTAATATTTTGCATCCAGACCAAAAAAAATCCTTTCCTCCTCACAGGAGACTGCCTGCTGGAAACAGTCAATAGCTCATAGTGTAATCCAAAACCATTCCCAGATGTCTTCTGGGAGAGTATTCATTGACACAAATCAAATCATGCCTATTAATATCTATTCTGTTTAATTGTTAGAAGAAGTGCTCAGACTTGAACCCAGCCCATGTCCAGCTGACTATTATAAAAAAGGTAGGTAGGCTCCTGTTAGAGGCCTGTGACATAGATGGGACTTTTAGCTAAATAAATCATGGCTCTAACACAATCTGGTTATTTATTTTACTTATGAAAATCAGCAAGGATGCTGAAGAGAAAAATCAGATTTGGTGTCTATTTCATACATTAACACCATGTCTCAAAGAGGGAGCCTGAGCCGCAGCTAATTGTCTCCTGGGATGCATCAAAAGAAGCATGACCAGGTTAAGGGAAGTGATTCTCCTCCCCTACTCTGCTGAGACCCCACCTGGAGTACTGAGTCCAGCTCTGGAGTCCTCAGCACAACAATCACAGAATCATAGAATCATTGAGATTGGAAAAGATGTCTAAGATCATCAGGTCCAACTGTCAACCCAATACTACCATGACCACTAAACCATGTCCCAAAGTGACATGTCTACATGTTTTTTGAACACCTCCAGGGATGGTGACTCCACCACATCTCTGGGCAGCCAGTTCCAATGCCTCATGGCATATATAATGCAAATATATAATGTCAATTCACATGCCAATAATGACATAGTCCTGTTGGAGCAGGTCCAGAGGAGAGCCACAAAAATGTCCAGTGGAATGGAACACCTCTCCTATGAAGAAATTTTTTATAAAGAGTGTAGGGATTTTTTTTTAGGGAACATTAGAACAGGTTGCCCAAAAGGGCGGTAGGTGCCCCATCCCTAGAAACATTCACTCAGAGCAGACAGGGCTTTAAGCAACATAACCAAGCAGATGAGGTCCTCCAC
>NW_008625312.1:3167-3502 GCF_000691845.1 Merops nubicus | reverse complement strand
CAGATCTAGCTTATATTTTTCTTTTTGAGTTGTGAGGATAAATATTTACCTCCCAAGCTGCCTGTGTCCAAAGGTCCCTGGCAGAACCAGTGAAAGGAAACGTGTATTCTAGCTAGGAAAGAGCCAGCAGAGCCTGATGCTGCTGGGGAAGCCGCGGGGCTGCGTTTGCTGGCTGCCTGTCGGAGTCCTTGCTGTGCTCCCACACCCCGGAGACGGCTGAGGATGAGGTTTAAATTCTCCACAGATGTTTTATTGGTAGGAGTTTCCTGAGTGTGTATCTGTGAGGCGATTTCTTTTGGGGAGGCAAAATACCTCCCTCCATCCCAACTGCCCCC
>NW_008625312.1:1712-3129 GCF_000691845.1 Merops nubicus | reverse complement strand
TGGCAGGAGAGAGCCCCTGGAAGAAAACACCCACCCTGCAGCTGGGGCTGAGCGTGCTGCTGGATTTTGGGGGGGCCGAGCTGCCCCGTGTGGGCTGTGAACCCCAGGAAAGGCTGCTTCTGCCCATCCTCCTCCAGTGCCATGGGTTTGTGCCACGCTCCGGGCTCTGCCGGCGCTCCCGGCTCGGATGTGGTGCTGGATGCTGCAGGGACCCTCCCGGGGCTGCTGAGGGGACACCCAGCACCCTGCTCTCTGTGAGGCTGTGGAATTGAGGTGGTGAAAAACAGGAGGCTGGGGCCAGCTCACCCCCAGGCATCCCTGCTGGCTCCCCGGCGGGTGGATTTACTGTTGGGCTTCCCATCCTGGCATGAGCGAGTGCCAGCGAGGGTGCTGGGGCCCCTGGTGAGGATGCTCCGTGTGGTCCAGAGCTTTTTGCATCAGGGCAAGGCCCATCTCCCTTCCCTGCCTGCCTGCCAGCACCTCCAGTCCCTGCCTGGGAGGCCCCCGGAGCCGGTGGAGAGCCAGGAAGGTGGCTGGAGGACAGTTTTTGGGTGGTGTTGTGGGAAGAGGCTTCGTGGCATCGCCTGGAGAAGATCAAGCTGGAGCAGAGACTTGGGCTTGCTCAGAACGAGCACCAGCCAGACCTGCATGAGCCGGGTGAGGATGGCAGAGGAGGAATGGCACGTGGTGAAGCTGTGGGATGGCTCCTGGTGTTGGGAGCCGTGTCCCGGGGCCGATGGCTACAGCAGGAGGAGGTTGTCCCAGCTCGGTGCTGGGTGCTGCAGGCTGGGGTCCCTCAGCATGCAGAGGTGCAGAGCTGGCCCCGTCCTACCCACAGCACCCAAACATCATCCATCCCGTGGTGAAGAGCTGGTGTTTCTGCCCCGAGGAGCTTTTGAGGGTGCCTGTTTCCCCTCCAGCAGTCCAGGCTGTGTGTCAGGAGCGTGCCTCCACCGCTCCCGGATCCTGCCTACCTCCCGTGTGGAATATAATCCTGAAAGGCCAAGGAGGCCCTTCTCGAGGGATATCTGCCACCCCAAATTGGATCTACCATGCTGAGGTTACACTCCTGGTTGCCCAGACACGCTCCAGACCCCTTGGAACCCAACGGTGTTTGCTCAAGGGCATCAGCTGAAGACCAGGAGGACGGGATCTGTTCCTCGGCCTGACTGCAGGCACTGGAGGTGATGCCACCCAGGGCTGCTCCTCGTCCTGCTTGTTCACCCCGCCCCCAAAGAGCCATCTGAGCCCCCCCTTCCTCCCCCATGGCCCGAGGAGCCCGACTCGGCGAGGTGGGCAGAGGTGTGGGTGGCCACTTGCCCCCCTCCTGGCACGCAGGACACGGGGGACAGTCGCCCACCCCAGGGTGGTGGCAGGGGACAAACTCTGCCTGCCTGCAGCTGGGGCTGAGCTCCCA
>NW_008625312.1:584-1535 GCF_000691845.1 Merops nubicus | reverse complement strand
GGTTGGAAAGGGGCTGGGAGCTGGAGGTTTGTGGTGGCCAGGGGGTGTCTTGGCAGGGGGCAGCAAGGGGAAGCTGCCACCCAGGGCACAGGGGCAGCAGGGGGTGGAGGTGATGCCCCAAGTGGGGTGTCCATGTGCAGCCACAGATGCTCTCCGGGTCCTGGTGTGCCCAAATTCGGGCAAGAATCTATTCCAAAAAGTGAGAGACAATGAGGAATAGCTGAAGGAGCTGGGCAGACAGGGAGGGCACAGAGCTGCTTGCTGAGGCAGGGATCTATTCCAAAAAGTGAGAGACAATGAGGAATAGCTGAAGGAGCTGGGCAGACAGGGAGGGCACAGAGCTGCTTGCTGAGGCAGGGTCCAAGGAGCAGGCAGTGGCTGGGCATGGGGCGGAGCCTTTTTTTTTTCCAAGGTGTGGCTAGCAAAGAGGCATTTGGGAAGCCAACCCCAGGGGGGGAAGAGTTTGCCAAGCCTGAGGGATCAAACCCCCTCCAGTCAGGTGCCCAAAAAAATCCCCTGGTGGAGCCGAAAACGATGAGCTGCAAAATAAACCCCCAACAGCAGCAGGCACAGGGAGTTTGGGGGGACTCTGCTCCCCTCGCCTCTCGAGAGGTCGTGTGTGGAGGTTCGTGTCCCCGAGCAGCAGGGCTGGGAACGTGCTGTGGTTGTTCATTTGGCTTGTTTGGTTTTAATCAGGAGCAGAGGCCCGTGGTGCTCGGGGAGCAGAGGCGTTGGGTTAACCCTCTGCCTTCCCCACCCCACGCCCTGGGGCACCTCGCTGCTGCTGGGGGGCCCTGTGATGCCCCACCTGCTTTTTGGGGGGCAGTGGGTGGATTTTACCATGTTTGGCTGATAGGGGTTATGTTCAGAGAAGGGCAACGAAGCTGGGAAAGGGTCTAGAGGCCAAGTGTGGGGAGGAGCAGCTGCGGGCGCTGGGGGGGCTGAGCGTGG
>NW_008625312.1:0-274 GCF_000691845.1 Merops nubicus | reverse complement strand
ATTCCTTCCAGCTAAGCCCCCTGTAGGATTGTCTGGTGCCATGGCTGTGGGCTCCCCCAGGCTGGGTTTAGGTGTGGGGAAAGGATTCTCTCCCTCTCTGGAGCAGCCCAAATGTGGCTTCAATGCCAACGACCCACCGGGGGCTGCATCTGGAGCATGTGCTGAGGGTCCCAGGGAGGGGCTGCGAGACCTTCCCCCCCCTTTCCCCCCCCTCCCTCACCTCTCTCTGCCCTTCCTCTCTCCTTCCCCTTGCCCCTCGCTCAGATGAGACCCT
>NW_008625311.1:0-1172 GCF_000691845.1 Merops nubicus | reverse complement strand
GCAGCTGAGTGGGTGCTGGCGGTTCCAATGAAGGAACAGGTGCTTGTACTCCTTCACTAGTAGCTGGGCATACACTGGACTGAGGTTGATCTCTTACAGTCACATCCATATCTTTAGGAGGGGAATCCTCCTTTTGCTTCAACTGTTGCAGTAACACTGAGTTTTCTATTCGTAAGGCTTGAATTTCAGCATCACATTCCCTTGATCTGCTGCATCAAACATTTGTTGGATCTGGGTATAGCCCTCTTCGTTTTTTTGTAAAAGTTCCTGTATCCTCAGGTTTTCCATTTCTAACTCCTTATGTTTAGTCCACACCTCGGAGCCATACTGATTTTCTTTCAATATTGCTGTTGACAAGGTTTGAATCTTAACTCCTTATTCTCCTTTATACTCTCATCATATTTTCTTTTCAAAGCCTCACACTCCTTTACTATTTCCTCATATTTTTCCTGACCCTCCTGCCATTTTCCTGTGGGCTTAAATTCCTTGCTTTGCAGCAATTCTCTAACTTCCTTCTGGAACTCTCTAGCTTCCTGTTGAAATTTCTCACCCTGCAACATTTTGTTTACAAGTTCCTGCTGGAACACCATCTGTCCCTTCAGTATCTCTAGTATCTCCTCTTTTGCTGTATGTTTTCATACGTAGAAGCCAGCATATGTGGTACAGGCTCTCCATCAGCAGGGTCTGCAGTATCGCCCATGTTGGTGGTATCTGGGCTTTCTAGAACATCAGCAATGTATGCAGAAACGGCTGCTTGTGCCTCAGTTTCCCCAGTGGGAGTGCTCATTTTGCTACAGGTCTCATTTGTTGATCTAATTAATTAATTAAGAGCATGGTCTGGGATTCTGAGAAACCCTCAGATCTCACTTCTGACACCAATTTGACGTGAACCGGTGCCAAAGGTCACCTATTGTCAGGACTGCGACTATTTGCCCCTTGAGACAGAGAGGGCTTTAGACAAGACCGAGATCTTGACATGGTGCTCATCTTCCAAGGGTAGATCAAAACTAGCCCTTTACCATGCTCAACAATTGTTACCAAGACCAAGATTCTATATGCAAGCTGTACAGTTTATTAAGGGTTAATATTGGTTGGAAACCAAAAGTTCAAATTTGAAAATACCATTCTGTAAGATGGCGTTGACAGGAAGTCTGAGAATGCTGGGATCTGTA
>NW_008625310.1:2329-3845 GCF_000691845.1 Merops nubicus | reverse complement strand
GGCCCCGGGCTCCAGCGGGGCTCCCTGCCTGCAGGGGCTCCATGGCCTCTGCTGCGCTCCCCCCAGCTCCATGCCACTGGAGTCCCACTGGGGCCTGGAGCAGGATCAACTCCGTCAGTGAAGGATCTTTTATGTAGCGTGTGGTACCCAAAAAGTTTGTATTGCTTGTTAGAAATTTGAAAACATTTTAGCAAAATATTTTTTCAGCTTTCTTGAGCACTAGTAAGGTGCAGTCGTCTTAAACTACCCGCTCAGAATTTGGAAATTGGATGGCAATAACCGTGTTTTCTTTACCCTGTTACAAAGTATGTGGATCTTAAAGTCTATCAGTGACAAAATCCCCCTCAGGGTGGGCTCAGACTGTCCTAAGGAGCCTGTGCAGATGTTATCACCATGTTGTTTGTCAGCACACTGTAGCAGGTAATGTTTCTCAAAACCAGAGCTTTTTAGGCCTAATTTGTCAACTGAATGCACTATAAAAGCCAAAAAACGGCAAAGTAGCTGATTTGTGTGTTAGATAAAATGCATCTCTTCAAGATGTGGTCTTGATCCTTCAGCTGAGCAGTACTGCTCTCTTCTGGGTGCAGTAAGGATCCAGTCCTGCTGTCTTCTAGTTCCAGTCTTGTTTCTAATGGCGTTTTAATTTGTACAAATAGGACCAAATCCACCCTTTGTGTACTGGGGCTGGATATTAAGCATCTTGTGATCTTGAGACTGAAGAGATCCTACATCTGCATCTATCCATGGTGTCCTTAGGCTCTGTTGTGGAGAGAGAAACGCTCAAGGCTCCTGTCCCTCCCTCTGTCCTCTCTGCTTCTTCAGGGCAGGGGTTGCATTTCCACAGCACAAACCAGCAGGGGTGGAGGCTCTCCAGCTCTGGAGGAATGAAAGCAGAGCCAGGGGGTTAAGTTCCAGCTCTCACCTGGGGAGCAAAACAAACCCCAGCTGTGTTCACAGCATTACAAGAACCGTAAACTCTAAGACTGGGATTGACGATGAGGTAAAATCATCACCCCAAATCATTGGGACTTTGTGTGAACCTTCTGAGGTCTGTCTGGAGCTAATTTCATGGAAAGAGTCCCTGTTAGTCAGGGGTCCTGTCTGCTCCTCTCACCCAAAATGCCGCCTATGTTCACTAATGTGGAGGCAAACGGGGGAATAGGGTAATGACTATGTAGTGTTTGGCTTGGGAGTTAGTGAGGCAGCCAGGTTCCTCCATGGAATCACAAAAATGTTCTGGCTGAAAGAGACATTTAAGATCATTGAGTCCAACTGGTCCCCCAGCACTGCCAGGTCTCCACTGCCCCGTGTCCCTCACACCACATCTCCACGGCTTGGAAACCCCTCCAGGGGTGGGGACTCCACCACTGCCCTGGGCAGCCTGGCACAGCCCTGGGTGACCTTCAAGGGGAAGAAATCGTTCCTCAGGTCCAACCTCAAAACTCCCCTTGAGCAACTTGAGGCTGCTTCCTCTTATCCTGTTACTTGTTCCTTCGCCGAAAAATCCACCCCACCA
>NW_008625310.1:637-2118 GCF_000691845.1 Merops nubicus | reverse complement strand
CACCCTGGCCCACCAGTTTCGTTGCCCTTCTCCAGCCACGCTCCAGCCCCTCAAGGTCCTGCTGGGAATGGGTGAGGGGCCCAAAACTGACCCCAGGATTTGAGGGGTGACCTCCCCGATGCTGAGTCCAGGAGGGCAATCCCTTCCCTGTTCCTGCTGGCCCCACTAGGGTTGATCCAAGCCAGGATGCCCTTGGCCTTCTTGGCCACCTCGGCACGTGCTGGTTCATCTTCAGTCAGCTTTCAACAAACCCACCAAGTCCTTTCCTACCAGGCAGTCTCCAGCCCCTCTTCCCTCAGCCTGGAGCCCTGCAGGGGTTGGGTAGGACCTGGCCCTTGGCCTGGGTGACCCTCATCCCGCTGGCCTCAGCCCATTGCCCCAGCCTGGCCAGGTCCCTCTGTGGAGCCTCCCACACCCACCCAGCTGGGTGTTGTGTCAAGTGACTGAGGTGGTTTTGTTCTCCCCGTGTCAGACAGGAACCACACAAAGCCCGTTCCTGTTTCCTCAGCCCTGTTGTGCCATGCCAGGAGCAGATCACAGCTATCTGTGCTCTGGGGTTTCTGGCACGGCCTGACTCATTCCTTGCTCCTAGGAGGAGTCAGCCTGTTTACCTCCAGGGCGTCTCTGATAAGGCAGTTATCAGAGGGCTGGCAGCCCTGGCCCTCTCTGGCAGCGTTTCCAGGGCAGGTGCCTGAGGGCAGGAGCAGGAGGAAGCTGCTCACAGCACTGGACATTAGTATTCTGTGTGCCTCATATTGGGGATCTCACACTCCTCCCGGAGGTGGGAACTTGTGACCTGTCTTAAATGGAGGACTTTACCCAGAACTTCCATTAAAAGCGAAGGGAAGTTTGGTCGTGCTGTGCTGCTGACACGAGTGGTGTATTTTGGGAGGCCTGTCTGAGCTCCTCCAGGTCTGGGCATTCCTTGTTGTCAGCAGGGCTGTACCCTTTTGTCTCTCTTCAGCATTGATGGATTATTTTAGGTTTGTAGTGATTACCTTAAGAAAATATTTCAGGTTCATAGCGCACACCTTAAAAATCCCACAAGTATAAGAAGATGTGAACTGGGAGCTGCTTCAGGGCAGCAGAGAAACCCACGATAGAGAGAAAAAGCAGCAGCTGAATCAGGGGTTTCCAGGCTGGAGGGGTTTCCAAGCCGTGGTGCTGAGGGACGTGGGTCAGTGGTGACCTGGCAGTGCTGGGTTAACAGGTGGACTCGATGATCTTAAAGGTCTCTTCCAACCCAAACACTTCTCTGATTCTATAAATTCATTTCTAGTGATCACTTTTTGGTGGGTTCACAATTCCCTTCTCATCCCAGAAATCACCTTCCACTGCCACAAGTCGTCCAGCTTGCTAATGAAAGATGTGGGAGTGGGAAAAGCCCAGTTTGGTGTCAGCCCTCGTCCACCTCCACCACTGACGGAGCAGGTACAGAGCCCCGGCCCAGCAGCTGCAGCGGGTGGCTGCTCCAGTCCCGC
>NW_008625310.1:0-601 GCF_000691845.1 Merops nubicus | reverse complement strand
CAAGCCGCTGACGGCTCTTGGATCAGCAGCCCTCCCGCTTCAGATCGTGTTCCACCAGCCAGTTACGAGTCTCTCCCTGTCCTGGGTTTTGGTGTATACGACATCGTTGTTGCTCTCTGGGCGTTTTAAGGAAATCTTTCTGTATTGATTTCTTCATGTCAAGATTAACTGAAGGGTTTGCTGTCTTTCTGTAGCCTTTGCAATCTTTCTGCAAGTTTTCCAGACAGCATTTGATGGTGGCAGAGATGTCACCGGGCCCGCGGCTGACGAGCCCACCCCTCCTTTGCCAGTTGTGCCCATCCCAATTTGCTTTGCAGATCTCGTGATTCTGAGTAGGTGCTACTGCAGGGCAGCGTCAGGAGAAAGTGAGAAGAGGGATCACATGGATTTTGGGAAGGATGTGCTTGTGTCAGCGGGTAGGGGAATCTGATTTTGGGGAGGATTGGCTGTGCCCAGGGGGTCCAAAGCCCAATTTCGGGAAGGATGGGCTGTGCCCCGGGGTCCAGGAGGCTCTCGGTGCTTCCGGTGCACCTGAGCTCAGAAAGGCTCCAAACCCAGGACTGGCCCGGGGATGCCGCTGCCGGTGGGGCCGTTCCGGGGG
>NW_008625309.1:4370-9636 GCF_000691845.1 Merops nubicus | reverse complement strand
GGCCCGTCCCTGCGGGAATGTATCCGTACCACTACCCGGCATCACCCAGCGTCCACGACAAGATGGTAGGTGCCCTGCTGGCCCCGGGGGCCAGGCACGGTGGGCTCCGTGCTCAGGAGGCTGAGGAGGATCCGCTCTGCTCCAGGGGCACCTCTGTGGGGCAGAACTGGGGCACCCCAGGTCCTCTTACTGATGTCTCTGGTCCCTCCCAGCCATACCCAAAGGAAATCCTTGTGGAAAGGGCCCCGGTCCCTGCCCTGCAGCCCCCAGGTCGTGAGGGCGGTGGGACAAGACACCCTTGGACCCCCGCACGCCTTGGGGTGCTGGGCCGGGCTCGTCACCCCTGGGGTGGTCCCCAGCTGAGGCTGGCACCCCCCCCTGCACCTCTCCCCCTCTCGCTGCCTCAATTCTGGCTACAGCTGCTGCTGCTTCCTGCGTTGTTTCCCCTCGGAGCGCTGGCGGGGTCAGACAGGGAGATCCCCCCCAGAGCACGGTCCCCAGATTGTGGGGCAGGACCAGACATGGGAGAAGCAGAGTTGCCATGAGCCACCCATGCTGCCATCCATCCTCGCTAGCCGGAGACGCAGGGGAAGGGCCGTGGGGACTCCGGGGAGGGAGAGCCGGGAGGAGAGCGGGTCCAGCCAGGGCTCTGCCAGGAGGTGCCTTGGTCCCATGCCCAGAGGTCTTGGCCCTTCCGTAGCCTTCACCTAACTGCTTTGCTTCTTCTTTTATATGTTTTGTGTGTTCGTTTCTTGCCGCGTGCCTGCTGGCTCCTGGTAGGATGAACTTTTAGACCTTCAGTTGCAAAGAAACCTAGAGTATTTGGACCAGCAGGTAGGCAGAGATGGCTGCAAGCCTCACGCTGCTTACGTCCCCGTGTGCCCTGTCCCAGTGAGTCCCCTTCCCTCCCGGCGCAGCATCTCTTCCCCTAACATCCATCCTCACCCTTCTTGGCACTAAAGCAGCACGAGTCGTCTTTGGTTTGCTTCTTCCATCCTTCCTGTCTGTAGGGTCGCTCATTGCTTGGCAGAAATGTCCCTCTGACAGTGCCTTCTGTGTGGAGATGGGGTTGGAGAGTCTTTGGGGGGAGCTTCTCACATGCCCAGGACCTCGGGTGGCAGCCCTCGGGGTGCAGGGGAAGCAGCTGGCTCCAAAAGCTTCCCCAGGTTGGTGGTGCAGGACAGGGATTGCATGGTGCTGGTGTGGCCATGCTGGATGGCATGTCCCACACCCTGCAGTGCCACGGGCATTGGGGTGAGCCAGGCTGCTGCCAGGTCCCAGGGCTGTGCCCCATGTCCCACACCCAGCAGTGCCACTGGCATCAGGGTGAGCCAGGCTGCTGCCAGGTCCCAGGGCTGTGCCCCATGGGGATCTGGATGGGTGCAAGGTGGTTTTGGTACCTGCTGGCCCTGTTCCCTCTCAGAGGCTTGCTGCAGTGTGAGGCACCTGCTGGCACCAACACCAAGGCAGCAGCTCCCAGGTTTTTGCGTGCCAAGGGGCATCTGGAGGAAAGTTGGGGACTGACTTCATCCTGGGAGCAGGATGGGGGTGATCCAGCTGGGAGAGCCCCCAGGACTGGTGGGATGGGAGCTGCAGGCATCATCTGAAGCCAAAGCCAGGAGCCGTTGCCCAGTGCTGCAGCCCAGGCGCTCGCTGGGGAGGGCCAGGCTTGCACCGAGGGAGCTGCTCCAGGGACAATCTCATTAGTCTGCAAATCTCCATCGGTGCAGTAATCGCCAAGATCTGTGTCTGCCTTGGAGCAGAGCCAAGGACAGGCAGGAGCACTCGCTGCAATAAAAGCTCTCTGGATTATTTCACGGCCACCGGCGGCAGCGCTCGCTGTCCGAGGCTCTTTAAAACACTCCCTAAAAAGGCTTTGTGTCTCCTCCTCCTCTCCTGCTGACCTTGGCAGAGCCTAATTCGGAGTGACGCTGTCAAGGATCCCTTTTCAAACTGCTTGCTGCTTCATTTTCTCTCTCCATGCTTGTGCCAGTTGTAGGGATGGCTCCCTCGGCTGCACCCCCCTTCCTGACCTGCCCCTAGTCGGGGTTTGGTCCCTGGTTTGTGTTTAAGCTGCCAACACCCCTTGGACCTTGGGGGTCCCAGGTGTGAGTGGCTTCCTCTTGCGTTGTCCTCTCTGGGCTGTGAGCTCCTGCAGTGCTGGTGAAGCTCCAGTGCTGCTGATCTGAGCAGTACCAAAGGACCTTGTGGCCCTTGCTGGCTGCACAGCCTGGAGAGCAGCAAAACCCTTGAGGTCGCAGGGGTATGAATGGACCCTGGGATTGGATCACAGCTGGATTGAGTGCAGGAGGGCACGGCTCAGCTTGGGGCAGTGATGCCAACTGGCTGCAGCTCTGAGGAGCTGTGGGCATGTCAAACACAGTCACATCATTGTCCTGCCTGGCAGCACAGCTGCAGTGGGTCTAGAGCCCAAGTGTGGGGAGGAGCAGCTGAGGGAGCTGGGGGTGCTGAGCCTGGAGCAAAGGAGGCTCAGGGGAGACCTTCTGGCTCTGCACAGCTCCTGACAGGAGCCTGGAGCCAGGGTGGGAGTCAATCTCTTTTCCCAAGGACAAGAGGAAATGGCCTCAAGTTGCACATGGGGAGGTTGAGGTTGGCCCTGAGGAACAATTTCTTCCCCTGGAGGACTGTTGAGCCCTGTGCCAGGCTGCCCAGGGCAGTGGTGGAGTCCCCATCCCTGGAGGGGTTTCCAAGCCGTGGAGATGTGGTGCTGAGTGACATGGCTCAGTGGAGACCTGGCAGTGCTGGTTGGACTCGATGATCTTCAAGATCCCATCCAACCAAAACAGTTCTATAATCCCATGACTCCAATGTGCCATCTCCACAGGAGCGCCCCACTCCCAGCCAGCTCTGCTGTTTGGGGCCACTGGACTGAAGAGGGGGGACACTGCTGTCCCCCACCCCAGGCTTCGGGCACCTTCCCTTGTGCCTGGAGCTCATCCACACATCGAGTGGGTCCATGCCAGCCCCAACCTTGCCCCCAGAGCAGAGCACTGAGCCCGTCTGTCTGTCTGCTGGGACCAGGCTGTGCGCTGCAGCCGCGGGCATCTGTGCCAGCTTGTGTCTGTGCGTGCAGCTCGGAGCTGGCTCGGTTTGATCTGTGTTTTCCCCTCAACAAAGCTCTCAGGGCATGCAACCAGCCTGGGACACTCGTGAGTACACCAAGTGGAGCAGTGGCAGCCCAAGGCAGCCGTCCCCGTGTGGCTCAAGGCCCTGGGACAAGTCTTGGAGGTGGCATTTTGGAGGTGCCTGAGCCGCCTGGCTGGCCCCCGAGCAGGGCAGCTCCCCAGCACCTCCCTGCTGACCTCTGAACTTTCCTTCCCTGTCTGCCGCAGATGAGCGAGAGCGAAACCCTGATCAGTATGGTGAACAGGATGGTGGAGACCTCCCCCCCTAGGGCTCAGCTCTACATGCAAGTAAGCCACCGGCCACCCACCAGGGCCGTGCATGGCAGCCACGCCGGCCGCCCCACGCTCCATCCCCGAGGTCACCTCCTGCCATTTCCACTCATGCAGACTCCAGCATCCATGTGGCTCTGGCACATCTCGCTCTCGGGGACCTGCTAGTCCATCACAGGCTTTGCTTAATCCATCCATGAGCCATTAAAACCCAGTAAATCCTTGTGCTGAGAGCGCAAGGTGGGGACGTGGGGGTCCTGGACTCTCGCCCTCGTTTGGGTGCTTTGCTCGTCTTCCCGTTGCCATCGGGTGTTGGTGAGGAAAGGGGGAGATGGGGGATGACTTAAAGCCAGGAATCCAGCCCAAGGCTCTCAAACCAAAGCAGTAACTCCCACAGCAGGGAGAGGAAACAGCCTTTTACCTCCTGGGGCTCTGGCTGGTTCAGTTCCCTGGCCTGGAGAGGGCTGTGAAATCATGGGGAAGTCCATGCTGATGTTGGGCTGCACGCCACACGTGGGCAGGTCCCATCACCTGGGAACAGGTCACCGTGACCCACAGCCCATCGTGGGGCCCAGGGCACCTCCCAGCTCCGTGAACCTCCCTGGGTTTTGTCCTGTGGGGAGCGGGGACAGGCTGGAGGGTGGAGCTGGAGCTGCTGGGATGCTCTCGCTGGCCGGGTTCCCTGCCTGGAGGCAGCAGCATCCCCAGCAGCAGGGCTCTGCCTCCAGCCTGCCAGTCAGGTCCCAGGTTTGGGTCTATTTGCATCGTCCTGTAGTTTTAAATGCCTCTAGAGCAGCGTCTTGCTTTCTAGCAATAATGATCCCCTTCCTCCTATCTTATGCCTTTCATCTCGAGATCTTGGAGGCATTTAATTGGTGAGGTCCCATTAGTAATTTAGATTTCCAGGAAAGGAAAATGACTCACAGAGAAGCCGGATGGTAAACAGGCCCTGGTGCAGCTCCTGATTTATAGGTGTTTCCACTCTGCTAAGTGGAATTACAGCTTAATCCTTCTGCCTTTGTTTCCCTGCCTGTGGAACGGTGGCGGTTATGTGCCAGGCAGTTAATGATTCACGAGGCATCTCTTTACCTCTGCTCTTGGTGTCCTGCAGAGAGGTCGTCTCCAGCTAATTCCAGCTGATGGGCAGTGGGGCTGGGAATGAGGAGGGTGTTTGTGCTTTCATCTGAGCCAGTGGGCAGGGCCAGGGTGAGAGCTGCAGCACCCACGTCCTGCAGCACCCGGTGCCAGTGGCTGCCTGGCTGAGCCAGCTTCAAGGAGCACCTGCCAGCTCCAGAGACTCAGCTCCTGCCTCTTTTCCTGCTCCAGAGATGGAAAAGAGGGGTTGGGAGCTGCCTCCCCTTCCCCAGGGCCTCCCAGAGCTGGGCTCACCCCACATTCTGCTTGCAGGTGACCCCGTTCCCAGAGGCGTTCCGGGAGCCGCTGCACGCCTACAAGATAAGCGAGCAAGACACTGATGTAAGAGCAAACGTCTGTCCTGTGTGTGTCCCCCCTTTCCCTGGGCTGTTGTCACTGCTGTCCCCATGGAGAGAGGCTCTGCACAGCCAGGGTGGGACCTGGTTGCTGCCCCGAGTGGGGTGTGTGCTGCTTGAGGACTAAATCCTCTGCAGAGCTGAGCTTCTTGGTCTTGCCCTGTGTCCAGATTTGGCCCGTGTCACCTTGGGTAGGGCTGAGGTCCCTGCAAGGAGAGCAGGAGGCTGGAAACCCTCCTGAGGCCCTTGTATTGTCCCATCCATCCAACCCTGGGAGCTGTGTCCTGGCTCCATCCCGTCTCTCCTGGCTGAGCGTGGAGCCATTTGCACGTATACACCCCACACACCCCATTGCTGGGC
>NW_008625309.1:2408-4358 GCF_000691845.1 Merops nubicus | reverse complement strand
TTTCTCTTCCCCTCCTGGGGGCAGAAGCTGCTGGGGAAGCTCTGTGAGCAGAACAAGGTGCTGCGGGAGCAGGAGAGGCTGGTGCAGCAGCTCCGAGCAGAGAAGGTACGTGGTGGGCAGCTCAAGTGGCCACACAGGGATGAAGCTGTATGGGATGTCCAAACAGCATCTTCATGGCAGGGAAGGAACATGTCCTGCTCTCCTGGGGAGGTTTCAGAGCTGGGGGAGATGCTCTGACCATGCCACAGTCCCAGGACTCTGTGTTAATGGCCTGTTAGGGAGGCACTGGTGGCTGAATGTCCCTCCCATCCCAGGAGAGCCTGGAGAGTGCCCTGATGGGGACACACCAGGAGCTGGAGATGTTTGGGAGCCAGCCTGCCTACCCGGAGAAGCTGCTGCACAAGAAGGAATCGCTGCAGAACCAGCTCATCAACATCCGTGTGGAGCTGTCCCAGGCCAGCACGGTGAGGGCCCTGCCAGGGCTGCCTCCCCCCCCCGCCCAGATCCCCTTCCTGTAAAAAAAAACCCAAAAAAAAAGAAGGGAAATCCTCTTGGCTGGCTGAAGACAAGCTAAAGTCCTTAACTGGAGACAAAGCAAATTAACCCTCGTGGTGCCAAGCTGGCACATGTGCCCGGAGCTGTCTGGAGCTGTCTCAGCTCCTCCTCCCATGTCTTGGCACTCCCATGGGCACAGCAGAGCTGGTACCCTCCCCCCCTGCTGCCACCCCCTCCCCAGCTCAGGGTGGGTTGTGTTGGGTACAATGTCCTCGTGTTTTCCTGGGTGCCCGCACATGGTGCTGGCCAGGGCTGCTGCCAGCCAGGGGCAGAAACCTGCCCGAGCCCCCTAACCCCTCACCTGCCCCCCAGGCCCTGGCGAACAGCACCGCTGAGTACGAGAGCCTGGAGAGCGAGGTGTCCACCCTGCACGACGACCTCTGGGAGCAGCTGAACCTGGACATCCAGGTGAGCAGGACCCCACCAGCCCCAGGGTCCCCACTGCCACGCCTGGGGGACCCCCACCAGCCCCACGGAGGTGGAACCCCTGGTTCCTTCAGCCCTCTGCTCCCCCCAAAGAGCTGGTTTGCAAGTGGCTGCTCTGTGCTCACTTCTCCACGTCCAGCTTTGGCCACGGGCGAGGGCAGAGAGGGGCTGTGGAACTGTGGTAGGTGGGAGCAGCTCCCCGTGCTGCTGGGGCTCCACCAGCACCCTGCAGCCCACGGTGGGTGCCGGGGGGACTGGAATGACAGCTCCTGGCAGGAGAGGAGTCGTGGGTGTGATGGCTCAGACCTCCCCGGGCTGCGTCTGCCTCGTGGAACACCCGTGGGTCCCGTGGCTCGGCTCGTGGCTGTGGTGCAGTGAGGCTGGCAGTGGGTGGGAGCTGCTCCACCGCCTCCTCTTCTCCCCTCCAGAACGAAATGCTCAACAGGCAGATCCAGAAGGAGATCTGGAGGATCCAGGACGTCATGGAGGGACTGAGGAAGAACAACCCATCCCGTGGCACGGACACTGCCAAGCACAGAGGTGAGCGGGCTCCCTCCCTGCCCTGGCACAGAGCAAACCCCAGCGTGCCAGGGCTTGGGGCAGCCCCAGTGCCTGGGCACGCCCTTGGGGGGGTGGTGGAGGCTCTGCCACATGCATTTATTTCTGCTTTGCTCCACAGTGGCCGTTGGCCCCTCGGGGACGTACAGCTCCAACAGCCCCGCCAGCCCCCTGAGCTCAGCCAGCCTCACCAGCCCCCTCAGCCCCTTCTCCCTGGTCTCAGGCTCCCAGGGCTCGCCCACCAAGCCAGGACCCGGCGAGGTGAGTGAGCTGGGGGTCCCTAGGGAGCCCTTTGCCATCGTTGGGCCCCCAGCCTGGCTCATAGCCTGGCCTGAGCCCTCGCTCTCAGGGGAAGCATGGGCAGCAGGAACAGACCGTGGCTGGGCTTCATTGTGGGTCTGGCTTGGGACA
>NW_008625309.1:1510-2377 GCF_000691845.1 Merops nubicus | reverse complement strand
GGGCCCCCAGCCTGGCTCATAACCTGGCCTGAGCCCTCGCTCTCGGGGGAAGGGTGGGCAGCAGGAACAGACCGTGGCTGGGTTTCCTTGTGGCTCTGCCTGGGGACACTGTTTTGGCCCCGTGCAGGGGCTGTGGTGTCTGCAGTGACATCAGAGTCCGTGGTCCTCAGGGGACCTGCAGCTGAGCTTTGCAGCCTTTGGGCTCCAGCACCAAGCAGCCCTGGAGGGTACGAGGTGCTCAGCTCCAGCCTCGGGCTTCAGGACCAGCTCCTGCTGCCACCACGGTCCCCTCTTGCTGCTCCTTCTCGGGGTCCAGCTTCCTCCGTGTGAACTTGATGGTGGAATCTGGGGTCTCCCCAAGCCCCCCTGGCTGAGCAGAGGTGATGCCCGTGTAGACCTTGGCTCGGGGGCTCTGGGCAGACCGTGGGGAGGTGAGAAGCTCTGTCCCCTCCTGCGTGGGGACACGGAGACCACGGAGCCCTGGGGAGCGGCGCCCGGCTGCTCTCCCTCCTCCTTCCCTCGGCATGACTCTTCCTCTGCGTGTTGCCTGGATCTTTTTCTAACTCTTTCTTCCTTCCTGGCTCTCAGTGTCTCTGCTCTCACGCCTCACGCTCCTCTCCACCCCAGGAACCAGGCTCTCCCCAAGTCCTACGTGCCCCTGGAGTCTCCTCCGACCGTCCCTCCGCTGCCCGGCGAGAGCCGGCTCTGGCCGTGCCCCACGTCCCCCTCCTGGCAGCGTGGCAGCGAGGCGAAGAGGGGACAGGTACCGAAACCTCCGGGGCAGCCCCATGGCCCCTGCCCTGGCAGGGAGGACAGGGACAGCACGGAGCTGGCACCTGGCTAGGAGATGCAGCATACGGCGGCTAC
>NW_008625309.1:0-1474 GCF_000691845.1 Merops nubicus | reverse complement strand
CTCCGCGGTGGCTCTCCTGCCCCCCCCCCAAGCCCCCTGCCCCCACTGGGCTGGCTCCTGAGCAGCCCCCAAAGCTGCTGCAGCCCCAGTATCAGCCCCTCTGCTTTCCTCTGCCCTCTCCTCTCTCACTGTCCTTCCATGGCACTGCGCCCCACCATGCAGTACTGGCAACCTCTGCCCATGGGGGTGACCCCCCCACAGCTCCTGCCCAGCCAGGGCAAACCTGGATTTGGGAATTCCTGGTAATGCCTCTGCTCTGCCCTCGCTGGGGGAAGGGGCTGGGTTTGGAGAAGTGTCCTCACAGCTGGGGGATGAGGATGTGTGCCCGTGGGGGCTGGCACTGAGCTGGGGAGGGTTACAGACCCCACTGTGAGCGCAAGTGGCACCTCCAGCACTGTGGGGTACCAGAGATCCACAGGGTGCAAGGGGGGTCAGGATGTCCTGTGTCCCTGCAGAGCACAGGGTGGCTGAGGGGGGCATGCTGGGCACCCCTCCATCACACCAGCACCAGTGCCTCGGGATGCGAGAGGAGCAGGACCCCCAAAAAGGCCCTTGGCTCACTCTCTGCTCCTGCACAGTGCCTGCCCTGACTTCTGGGACCCTGTCCCCTCCTGTGGGCACAGGATCTTGCTGGAGCCCAGCGCAGAGTCCTGGGGCTCGCTGGTGCCACCTCAGCCGTGGCAGGGTGGTCACCCCTGCAGGAAGCTTCTCCCCCAGAGGAGCCTGTCCTGCGAGCACAGCACCCGGTGCCCAGCCCCAGCGGCAGGGACAGGATCTGTGGAGCCCTGCCAGCCCCTCCCCCTGCACGTGTGGGGTGTGCTGGTTCCTGCTGGCTGGTGTCCGTGTGTCCCCCTGCTCTCAGGAGCATCTCTGCAGGCTCTGTGCCACCCCTTGGCTGCCCAGAGCAGCCGCTCTGTCCCCAGGCAGAGCAGGGTCCCCAGGCAGCACAGGGGCTCACCAGGGACCCCCTTCCCTCCCGCAGCCCAAGCCAAGCTTCGAGCAGAGCAAGAAGGAGGTGCAGCGAGCAGCCCCCCCCGCCGAGGGGGTCCCACAGAGTCGGCAGGAGCAGGAGGCAGAAGGGGTAGGGTGCCAGGATCAGCGGGTGCCCCTCCAGCGGGCTGCCCCTGCCTGCCAGGGTACCCAGCGTCTTGCTGGGACCCTGCCCCGTGTCCCCAGGGGGTCAGGCTGGTGTTTTTGTTTGCTCCGCAGTGGGCATCGTGCCCCCCAGGACCAAGTCTCCAGCAGAGGAGGACATGGTGCCCACGGCTGGCGTGCCAAGGAGGAGCACTGGTGGCATGGCCAACGGGCTCAGCTCTCGGGTAGGGCTTGTCTTAGAATCCTTGAATCCTTTTGGTTGGGAGAGACCTTTCAGATCAAGTCCAGCCACTACCCATCCCTGCCAGGTCCCCACTGCCCCGTGTCCCTCACCCCACCTCTCCACGGCTTGGAAACCCCCCCACGGGGGGGGACACAA
>NW_008625308.1:19751-20467 GCF_000691845.1 Merops nubicus | reverse complement strand
CCTCATTTCCATCTCCGTTTGGCTGGCTAACAAGATCCAAAGGCCCATACCTATTAGATAACAGTAGTTGAGAAGGTGAAGGGGGCCGAGAAGATTTTCGTTTGCCCCTCCGAGGAGGGACCTCTTTCCAATCCCCCTTGTCCCTTATGTCCCCTCCTTCTGCCTGATGACAGGAGGGGCGGGGGTCCTCCACTTCTTGCAGACCCTCTCCCTGTCGGCTTTGCCTCAGAGTGTGGCTCAACCGATCTATCTCACTTTCACACTCTCTGTTCCTTTTCAGTCTATCTACTTCTTCTCTCAGTTCAGCCCCCTGCCTGAGCAGGTCGTTTATCTGATCACACCACACACAAGTGGCATCGCTGACCCCCTCTGCCTCGGGGGCCAGGCTCAGGCACTCGCCGCATCCCGAGACCTGCACAGCCGCGTGTTTCTGCAGGACCTCGTTCTGAGTTCCCACAGTCTGCCTCACTGCGGCTGAGCCTCCATGTTCATTCCTCCATGTAGCTCTTACCCGTGGTGCGACCGTTATCGTTTTGGCCGGGAAGGAACCGACTACTTTGTGCCGATTCTCCCACACCCTTGTCTGGTGTCCCTGCCTATGAGCTGTAAATAGTTGCAGCACCCCCAGTGCTCACGCAATCAAGCGGCTAGTCGCTGCCATCCCAGAGGGGGCTTATCACCCGATAAACAGTGGGGGAGGCTGGGTTCCGCCCCCG
>NW_008625308.1:4516-19597 GCF_000691845.1 Merops nubicus | reverse complement strand
TAGCCGCCGCCTTGCCGTCAAAAAGCTCCCAAAACGAGCTCCTTGCCGGTCCTTTTTGCCATAAATTCCCTCCCCAGTGAGGGTCTACCTACACTGGAGCTGGTCTCCACACCGAGAGTATGGTCTCCACACATAAAATAGTGAGAGCAATCACAGGAGTAACGTTTCCAGCACCAGGAGTGTAAACCATGGATCCCAACCAAGTCAAGAACAAATATTTCCCTTTTTTCCTCTCCCTCACAGAAAGCCAGAGCTCCTGCTGCTAAGCAATAAGCAAAATATATGGATGTCAGGGAAGCTTTTCTACCAGCTTTTTAAACCACTTACATTAATTTCACACATTCAGGGAAAGTTTACAGAGTATTTCTCGCAATGGGATGAAACGCACCAGCAGAAAGGACCACGGTGAGTTATATCACCACATTTTCAGGAAATAAAACTTCCTGGGGGCCAAACGTCTTGTAGAAGTGGTGTCGTTGATGAATGGGCTTTTTCGTCGCCTGGACCTTGCACTCTAGGACTCATGGCACAAGGGAATACTAAAAAAAAAATCTCCAGGCTTGAAACAAGTCTGCCTGTGTGGGACCCTGACCCGCTGGCTGTCGGCACCGAGCCATCCTTTCGCTTCTCAAGGTTACTAGAAAACGTCCCATGGCAACGGGTTGCCTTGTTCTTGCCTAATGCAAAGGCTTCTGTTTCTTCCTTGACAGAGCTGGCATTGTTGCCTGATCAAGAATAGTGGCTCATGCAGTCCTAAATCTTTCCACAAAGCATTAATCCTGCTAGCAGGCTGCCACTTTGCGTCCAGTGCACTAAAGTACCAGGTCACCACCACACTTATCCATTTATTTTTGTCCCATAGGCTTCACTTCCAGAGAAGTTTCAAATATTTAGTGTCTTGCTGTTAACTGGAGAGAGCCTACACACGCAATGGTTGAGCACAGCACTACTAGGGGGAAGCAGAACTGTAGAATCACTTTGGCTCAAAGAGACCATTAAGACTATCAAATCCAACTGTTCCCCCAGCACGGCCAGGTCCCCACTAACCCATGTCCCTCATCACCACTTCTCCACGGCGTGGAAACCCCTCCAGGGGTCGGGACTCCACCACTGCCCTGGGCAGCCTGGGACAGCCCTGGACAAACCTTGTGGGGAAGATTTTGCTCCTCAGGGCCAACCTCAACCTCCCCTGGGTGCAACTTGAGGCCATTTCTGCTTGTTCTATCACTTGTTCCCTGGGAGGAGAGACCAACCCCCACCTGGCTCCAGCCTCCTTGAGCTTGTCTCTTGTCCCAGCAGTAACCAAATTTAAAGCAGCCAGTCTATGCCTCATTATGGGTTGTCACTTTTCCATTGAAAGTTGCCTAGAATACCCGTTTTCTCCACAAATAATAGTGCAGAAAGACTAAAATCCCTGTCTGGTGACGTGGAGCTGTCGTGCTGCTCCTTTGACAGGAGATGAAGTGATTGCTTGCCACATGTATCAAAGTGCTTGCCATATGTACTGTAGATAAAAGTGCTTGCCAAATGTATCAAACTTATATTTCTAATAAATATATTACAGAATAAAGCAGGGATGTGCCTCATGTATTAAACAGGTCTTTAACTGAGGTGGGGTGTAAAGTCTGGAGCCCAGCCTGTGGCTTGCATGTGAAGTTTTTCCATGAAGGAAGAAATTAGACTTCAGAAAAAAAGCATCTTAGTATCTTAGCAGCATTGAAAGTATATAAAAATAGAAACTAGAGCCAGACCCAATGCCACATATCATTAAAATGTGTTAATCTGAAAAAAAAAAAAAAAAGATAGATTTTTCTTTTCATTTAAAGAAACAGTTGTGCTTTAAATTCTTGATTTGACTCCTGGTGTCTTATAACAAGTTTCCTGCAGAGCCTGCAGCAGCACGGCACATTTTTAATACAAAAGCAAGTGCAGAAGAGTTATATTGGGGAAATCTCCTTTCTCAGGCAAACCCTACCCATCTTTATTTTTAGTTATTTAAAGTAGGGCTTATTTGTGTAAAGAAAACTTGATGTTTGGTTTCGTCTTTGTTGGTTGTAGGTGGTTCAGTGTGTTCTCCTGCAGGAAGAATGAACCTCGTGTGCAGCTGTAGTGGTATGAAACGATAGAACCAAATTCACTTGGCAGTTGGGGGCGGTTCATCCTCAAAGCATACTCCAGAATTAGTTTGGGAAGCATAATGAAAAGGGTACTGCAGAAAATCAATGCTGAAGAGGTTCTTAACACCGGAAATACGATTTGTGTGATGGAAAATATGAGCATCTGGCATCACACTGTCAACTGCTCACAGATAATGAAAACAACCCTTCCCGGGCAGCATGGCCAGTGCCCACAAATTATTTTTGGTTGTCTCTCCAGAGATACCCCTGTGCCTCTAAAGCAACCACGCAACAGCCCTTCCCTCCCTCCTTGCTGTTTTCCATCTGGAGCCTTGAACGAATGGTGAGCTGAGCTCTGTGCCAGGATCTGACTCTATTCCTTTCCAGCAAGCCAAAGGACAGATGCTGAGCAGCCTGCCAAGGTGACACCTTCTGTTGTACCTGAGCAGGTCCCACCCCACCGTAACCATGCAGCAGACACTCATACGATGCCAGCGGTGCTTCACTAGAAGGCAGGAACGTGCTGCCTTGAAGTTAATTGGGTGATGTCAATCCCACCAGCTTAAATGGGCTTAAGTGTGCTTCCCAGGAAAAAATCCATAAAAAAGTATGTAGAACCTAAGAATTCTGCTTTTAAAAAGTATTAAGGCAAAAAGCATTTACAAAATGTATCATACATTGTCCCCATGACCTTTGTGGGACACAAAGCCCTCTCTGTGTGCTCCACAGCTCTTGTACTCCAATGAAGCAGGCTTCAGCGAGGAGGTTTCATGTCCCTCTGAAGAATGCTTTAAAGAGCTTCTCATCAGAAACTGCCCTGTCCAAGAGGTGACTCATGGCTGCTGGGCTTGATGGTGGCACAGCCCGTGCTGCCCCTGCAGCTGGGCTCTGCTCATGTCAGGGTTTGTTCTGGGTTCTGCTGACCCACTGCTGATGCCAGGCTTTGCTCTGGAGCAACAAACTTCTTGGGGTTGGGCACAACAAGAGGTTGGAGAAAGCAGAACTGGGGGGGACAGGTGGGAGCTAAGGCAAGGAGTCGAGGCTGAGCTGGAGTAAAGGCTCAGGAGTCCATGGGAAGCAGAGTAGAGCTTGGAGGGGGCATTTTGGTGTGGTGGGATGAGCCCTGTGCTCCTTCCCACCCTGACCACATGTGGAGCTGTGGGTGCATCTCTCCATACAAACACATCTAAAGGGTGGCTACAGAGAAGGTTGGCACTCCCTTTTTACAAGGAATCTCATGGAAAAGATGAGGAGAGATGGGTACAAGTTAATCCTGGGGAGATTCTGGTTACACAGAAGAGGTAATTTTTCAGAGTGAGACAATCAGCCATTGGAATAATCTCCCCAGGGAAGTGGTGGAGTCCCCAGCATGGGCACTGGCTAGTTCTTATTCTCCTGTTACCTGTTCATTTAATGAAGTGTAGAGTGATGCTGGCTGCTCTGGAAGCTGTGAAGATCTTCACAGCTCCTGAAAATCAATCGATTTCTACACATCAGGAACACACAAGTGATGACACAGAGCAGGTTTACCCTATGAAACTTCAGTTTGCCGCTTCCTCAGACCTACTGATTTACAGGAAAAGGTTTGTTTGGGGGAACTTCTGGCTTCCAAAATGGCATTTAATGCATTTCAAGAGGATAGAGCACCCTGAATTCTCACTATGGAATGTTAAATTTATATTTAACTTGGTTCAGTGGCTTCATTATTGTAAAATCCAATTATGGTACAAACAAACGAAGTTAGTTTTCAAAGCGCAAATCCAAACACACAGGATTTCACTTCAGCACACCTGGAATGTTTCACTTTTCATTCTTCTCTCTGTGGAAATCTTCAGCTGCCCGGGACAGGGACCCACTGTCTCGTGTGACCAGCTGCTGAAGCCCCGTGTCACAGCAGCTGGCGCGGCGAGGGTGGCACGTGCCTGGCTGGAAGTGCTTCAAAGCTTCGGAATTCATTGATGTAAGAGTTAAAGAACAATTTGGTACCAATAAGAAGTTGATTGCTGCGTGAACGGAGAAAGCTGCTGCAGTCAGCGGGGTGTAAAAGGTCTTTAATGATGCAGACAACTTTTGGACGAAGTACAGAAGATCATTAAGCAACTAGGTCAGAAAGTGCGGCGGGCGTATGGGTAAAGGGCCCTTCATGGGCTGCTGTGGAAGCACTTTGCTCTGGGCACAAGCATGTAGACAAGTAGAGGTCCAGTCCTTTTCTGTGCCCATTATAATAACCAAACCAAACCAAAAATGGGAATAAATGGTGTGAGTACTGGGCTTTGTAATGGTCGTTGCCCAAGCAGGATGCCATGCTAACATAGAATCACTGAATGGTTTGGGTTGGAAGGGACCTTAAGGATCATCTTGTTCTGACACATCTAACTAGACCACATTGCAGAAGGACCCATCCAACCTGATCTAGAACACATCCAGTGATGGAACAACCTGGCAACCTCCTCCACCCTCATAGTGAAAAACTTCTTCCTAATTTCTAATCTACATCTCCCCTCTTCCAATTTGAAGCCATTACCCCTCGTCCTATCACTACAAGCCCTTGTAAAAAGTCCCTCCCATCTTTCTTATATGCCCCCTTCAAATACTGGCCAGTTTAAATGTAGATGTGGTCAACAGCCCAGGTTATGTGAGGTGTGGGTTTCAAGGGAACTTTGAGGCTAGTGACCAGTTTGGCCAGCCCTGGTCTTACACATCATTTAAAGTGAAACCCAAAGTCACAGGTAGGTCTTCTCAAGTGACACCTCAGCAGGAGGCTCTACTTTGCAGAATTACATCTGCAGGGCGAGGAGTGATGGCGTCAGAATAATGATAAAATATTTTGCTAACACAGCCCATGGGTTTTAAGAGTCTGAAAAGGAGAACCAGCCAAGATCTTGGGGTGACCCTGCCTCAGCAGGCATGCTTGTGGAAGCTGCTTTATACCAGGCTTCCTTCTCGAGGGGCACCCTGTGTGTAGGAGAGGCTGGGCAGGATCCTCATGGGATGCACCTTTCCCTGCCCAGCTGGGAATCTCCATCAGCCCAATGCAGAAATCACACAACACAGGGATGAGCCCATCATAGTCCACTGGCTCAGCAGGTGGGACCTTGAAGTCACATCTCAAAGGAGTTCAGCCTTGTGTTCTTCAGCTAAGCATCCCTGAGTAGTCATCAGAGGACTGCTGTTGAATCCTCTGCAAGCCTTGGGGGTGAGTGCATCCATAGACCAGCAGCTGTCAACTTCATTGCATTCGCTGGTGCCTTCTGTGTCTTTTGTTTTTGTAGATTCCTTCTAAAAGATCCAGCACCTCCCAGGTCCTTCATTGCCACTGTGTGAGGGCAAGTGTCTGAGGAAGGGATTTTTGCTGTAGTAGAGCCAAGGAGTAATCTGGGGCTATCTGTGTCCCTTGGTTCACTTTGTTGGTTCACTGTAGCATGTGACTTCATCACTGGCAGTTTGGTGACTTTAGTTAATTATTATCTATGATCTTCAGCAATGGCTTTCATGTGCAAATCGTTATTTCTCAGAGCATGATTTTTAGAAGCTGGGAGGAACATGAGAGAAACAGAGCCACGGGAACATGGTGGCCTCTTCTCCACGTCCAGCAGTCCTGGCACAGTGTGCTCATGGCAAATATAGGAAATAATAATAAATAATAAATAATATAATAATTGATCACCCCAAGTTCTTGGCTTGTTAGGAGATTATAGACCTGTGATTTAATAATTTCCAATTTTTCTAGTCCTCTACAGAAAAGATAAGAAACGTTGGAGCCGTTGGAGTAGAGCATTGCTGGGAAAGGCTTGGAACTATAATCCAAGAGCCAGAAGGTCTCTCCTGTGCTTCCTTTTCTCCAGGCTCAACAACCCCAGTTCCTTCAGCTGCTCCTCATAAGGCACGCCACTCTGTGGGTTGGTTTGATGAGAGATAACAGGAAATAATTGAATTTATAAGGCACATGAGGCCAGTGGGTATTTCTAGCCTCCTCAGGCTCTGCAGTCCTCGCTCAGCCTGGCCAAGATGCGGCTTTTTCCCTGCCTGCAGTCAAGGAGTGGCAGCTTTGCAGAAAAACACCAGTGATGTTTCTTGCCAAAACAAATCACAGATAATTGTCATCATCTTTTTAACGCATGCTGAAGAATTACCCTCATAAATTTTCAGGAGGTGACAAGAGGGTGTGATGGGGCTTGGGTGGCTGTGCCTGGCAGTTGCCCAGGGCTGTCGTGCCTCTCATCACGTTTCTGATGTTTTTTTGTGTAAAGCTAGTTGTTCATTCAGGGCCATCCAGCTGCTACAGGAACATCCACTGCTCTTTGCAGCATCCCGGCCGACCCCTTTGTTTTGCAAAGATAAGATTTTCAAACAAAGGCCACAGATCTGCAGTTTGATTCAGATGGGTAGCTGGAAGAATGAGTGGTGATATTTTCACTTCATTTACATACAACCAGAAAATATATCCCACCAGTGCCAACAGACTTCTACATAGGATGAAGACCATTCCTAGAACCATAGAGTGTATTGGGTTGGAAGGGACCTTTAAAGGTCATCTAGTCCAACCCCCCTGTAATAGGGACATCTCTAACTAGGTCAGGATGCTCAGAGCCTTATCAAGCCTGACCTTGAAACATTCCCTCAGTTTCCTCATCAATCAGAAGTTCAGGCTACTGATTTTCTCTTTTTTTGTTACATTTAGGTGGGTATCAAGTTTTTGAACTCTTCTGCAACAGCCATGTCACGCTGGTCGTGTTAGTTTGTTCATTTAGAGTTTGTCTGGATTTCTCTGCATGAGGCAGAGATTGGTGTGCCCAACATGTCTTCGTGGCCACCTCCCCAAGAACCAGGCCCCTCACTGTCTTCCTTTATCTATGGTGGGATGTGTCTGCAGATCAGAAGTTCTCAGATACTATAGTAACAGGCACAGAATAAAAACTGAGGGTGGAAGGGTGGAATAGGTCAGGGTGGTCCATGATGGGAGTAACGGGATGACATTTAGCAAAGGAAAGTTTCAGTGCAGCACAGAGGAAAAATGTCCTCACGTGGAGCTGCGTTAGCCATGGAAGATCTCGGGGGAGGAGGGAAGTGGTGGAGCCCCTGTGCTTGAGTCATTCAAAGTGGACAGGAAAAAAAGCTGTGGAAAATGTACTGTCAGGAGCAGCCCTGCACTGGCAGGAGCCGATGAACCGCGTGACTGAAACGGTATTTTCCATCTCCCAATTTATGTGACATGGAAAGTGATTTATTTTGGCCTACCACCACTTCACTGCAATGAATAATGCCCGGCTAGCAAATACCTGCTTTGATCTCTGGGTAGAGAGTCCTTGAAGAAACCTGGTGGTCACAGTGGCATTAAGAAGAGGAGCCTTCAGATCCACTGCAAGGGCAACACGATGTCCTTTGCTGATGGGGCTGGGTTGAGGGTTGAGGGTCATAGGCTTTGTCCTGCCCAAAGGTCCTTGTCAAGGTACACGTTCCTAAGAGATGAAACAGGCAAAAACATTAATAACACAAGGGCTGCCTTCCCTTGAATCATGAGATCACTTTTTTGCCCCGTGAGAAGCACTTTGTTGGCAGCAGAAAACATGGATGAAACATGCTCCCAAAGCTGTATTTGAGAAATTCCTGCAATTCTGCCAAACTCGCCCATGATGCGGAGGGTGGGCGTGGGAGCACCGCCAGGCAGGGCAGGGGGTCCATCCCCAGCAGAGGAAGCTCCCCAGGCCCCCGAGGCTGACTCTGCTCGGTGAACACCAGTTCTCATGGATCGTTGGCCTTTCGGGAGATCTGTCCCCGCTTCCATTGCTCCAGCTGCTTCCTGTGCACGGGCCAGGAGCACCACGCTGGCCGCTGGAGTTACCACAACCGAGTGGTTGTTTCAATCATCGTAAAGGACTGAACAAAGAACCGTATGTGTGTTTTGGGAAAAGGACCCAGAAAAAGGCTCATCGGCAGCAGCTGCAGAGCGTCCAGCCAGAGGTCGGCTGTGGAGAGGGATTTATGGGTGCTGGGGTGTAACCAGTAGCAATATCGCCTCGGTGCGTTCGTAGACCAGCAGGTGCCAACTTCATTGCATTCTCCGGTGCCTTCTGAGGCTTTTGTTTTTGTAGATTCCTTCTGAAAACAGCAACAGCACCTCTTTGGAGAGTAACAGGAGCGGTTACTGGAGCTCGGATGCGGCACTGCTTCATCTGCTACAACCGTGCACAGGGAACCTTTGGAGTTTTCATTCCTGTGCTAGGAAACAAAAAAGATAAAAAGTTGCTTCTGCAGACCAAGCTCTTCTGTGAATTAGTACTCATAGAAGTACTTTCCTCTGGCTTTCTTTGGGCAAGGATGTTACAAACCTGTTGGGCATCCAACTCACAAGGAACCAGTCCTTTGCCCAAAGTCATGCATCCTCTCACCACGATCACAGAACAATTCACATTTTTTATGTAGTAAGCTTTAAATCTACCGAAATGACAGAAAAGCCAATGCTGTAAATAACAGGGGAGAGCAAAAGCCTTGGCAGGCTCCTGAGACAGAAGAGGTTGTGTGAAGGAGACACACAGGACAAACCAGGTCACAGCACATATCCTGGAAGGCAAAAGTCTCCAGTGATCCCTCTCAGCCTGATTCCTGGACCATAAACCTCATTGTCACCATAGCCCTGAGAGCATGAGCAGGATGCATAGACCATGGGCTGGCACTTGCCCCCCAAAGCCCTGTCTTTAGCTGTGTACCCCTCGGGCTCTGGTTTGGTAGCTTCATCTGAAGTAACACATCTAGGGATGAAAACTCATTTCTGGCCTTGTGGTAACCAGCAAAAGCATAATTAAGAAGGTGTGAACCAATCTGGGTAGCAATGATCTCATCTTTTGCATGGCCTCTCCCTTCTCCCTGTAGACAACTTGGGTATACAGAAGACTTCAGCCTCACAACTAACACCAGTGTCACACCTTCCTTGTTGCACAGTCATAAAATCACAGAACGATTTGAGTTGGAAGGGACCTGAAAGATCATCGAGTTCCAACCCCCTGCCATGGGCAGGGGCACCTCCCACTAGACCGAGTTGCCCAAGGCTCCATTCAACCTGGTCTTGAACACCTCCAGGGATGGACGTTCAAACTCCATCTTTGGCCAGTCTGTGTGACAAGCAGCACAATGGAGACCACCTACTAACCAACGTTAGGAAGGAGTCTGACACCAGATCACTTTGCAAATTGGGCTCCCTAGGATTTATTATGGCATCAGGTAAGTTCATTTTCACCCAACTCTCCTGCAGTAGAAAGGAGTTTCAAACATGCTTCAGAAGGACACACACGTCCTCATTCTAGGGCCTGCGTACTCTTTTAAGCCACATAAAAACTCTGCTACCTACTCATCTGCCATCTCCTTGGCTTGGCAGGTTCCAGGGCGTCATGCAAGGGGAGCTCATTTGCTGTCATTTTCATCAGTTGTCTCCAAGTATTTCAGTCCCAGGGCTGGAGGAATGTGAGTTTGATGAGTCAGCACTAGGAAAACAACATCCCCCAGTTCAAATGAGGGGGTTTGTTCTCCTCTTTCCACCTGATTTTACCTTTGTGCCTAACAAGTGGAAGGAGAACCTAAAGGGCAGTTGAAGCTCTTGGCATTGTTTCCCAGCCTCCTGGTGCAATGTGATGAGGAACCTATGAGAAAATGTGACGAAGCTGGAGGAGATGCCACGAAGCTGTTGTGGGAGCCCTTGCAGTCATGTGGCTCACATGGATTGCTGGCTGGTGGTGTCATTCTCGTGCTTTTCCACCCCCCCTGTGTTGTCCTGATGAACTCATAAATCTTTGAGCTCGGGAGATGCTCAGAGACTGCAACCTGGTTTTAGCCTTACAAGATGAAAACATTCAGTATAAAGGCTGAAAGTTCACATTACTTCCCCAGAAATGTCAGTGAGGACGAGGCAAGAAGTAACCTGAAAGAATTTGCTCTGAGGAAAACTATTTTTCAAGTGGCTCCCTTGGGGTCTTGAGAAAATACAGAGCTCCTGAAGAGATCATCTTTCCTTGGAAGACTCTACAAATTTGCCCACTCCACACTATTTCATACAACTCAGGCTGGAGGGGAAGGAGATAGAAATTTCCACTTGAAAAGATGGAAGCCCTGGGAACCTACCTGCTCTCCATGCTGGGTGAGATGCTGCAGCCCTCCCTGCCACCCCACTTCCAAGATGAGCATTTTAGTGTTCACCAAGCTTCTGGCTTGTCCAGAAGCCGCTTTCTCACCATTTAACTTTGCTTCTATTTTGTTGCCATGGAATAGCTCACATCGTTTAGTTTGCTTGCATTATATTAACAGCTCTTTCTATTGCCTGTTTTTCTACACTGAGAATTTTACTTACAGCCACCTCAGCCCTACTCAACCTGTCCCTGGGTCACCCTGTCCTCTTTTGGCCCAGTCTATTTATCAAGAAGGACGTCCCAACCCTTTATGCCTATTTCTGCTCACAGCAGAGCCACGGTGAGGGTTCAGGGGGGAAATTATTCTCTTAACATCAGAGTCATTATTAGTAACCCTCCCTTAATCTGCAATGCGTGAACCAAAGCTATTGGAGCCTCACTCCCAAATCCAGGGTCCTAGATCCTCATTTTGGTTCCTCCATGGAATTAACTGGATTTGGGAAATATATTTGCTACTGAACACAGTTGAATCCCTGGAAGCTGCAGCTGCTCAGCTTTTCTGAACATCAGGCTGCTTTATTTTGGTATCTGAATGTGGGTGGGTTAAGAACCCCTGACCACAGCCAGCCAAGCCCAAAGGTCTGCCCAGATCATTGTGGCTCCCACTTTGTCTTCAGATACTGAAGTGCTATGGGCACGTCTCCAAATATGACTAATTGTAGTTACTTCTCCAACCTCTGCTCTGGGATGTAATTTTTGGGCTGCAGCCGATGTCAAGACACATCCTGTGAGTAATCCTGCCTACAGAGTGCTGGGCATGGTTGCCATGGTCTGCAGGTGTGTGGCCCTGCAAAGGTGGGATGCTGCGGAACATTGATTGCACGGATGAAAGGTAGCTCTGATGCTTGTAAAGTCATCTGTGGAGGAGGACATCCATGTAGGAGCTGAACTCCTGTCCCTGGCAGACAACAGGACTTAAATGCAAAGGAATCATAGAATCCTTTAGGTTGGAAAAGACCTTTAAGGCCATCAAGTCCAACCGTTCCCCCAGCACTGCCAGGTCCCCACTAACCCATGTCCCTCAGCACCACATCTCCATGGCTTTTAAATACATGGTTTTCAGCCCAGATCCCACAAGGTATTTCAGTGCCCACCTCCTCCTGAAACCCTACAATGCTGCCAGTGCTCAGCAGATTTTGTAATGCTCACATGTACCCAAAGCTGCAGACTGGCTGCTGGAAGTGTCCAGCACCCGGGTTCAAGAGGACTCCAGTAGCTCATGTCTTCCTGGGATCAGCTCCAGTTGCCTCTCTGCCTTTTGGTACCCAACCCTTTTTTTTGCCAATCTTTCCAAGGCCCAGCAGCAGCAGCTTCCTAAACTCCGTTGACAGTGGAACCTGGCTTGCCTGTACTCCTTGCAGACGAGTGTGCTGGAGAGAAGCGTGGTCTCGGAGCTCTTCCTCTGAGTTTGTCCCTGTGCCCAGAACACTTCCAAGGGATGCTCAGCATCCCCTGGGCAGGGCTTAAAACAGGGGATGTTCTGGCGGGGATCCCCCAGCACAGCTTCTAAAAGCTGTCCCATACGGGGGTTTGGGGAAGGGTGGGTGAGGGTTACATTGCCCCATGAGGCTTGCTGGCCTAAGGAGTGCCACCAAGCGCAGTGGCAAGGCCAATGGCTACCAGCAGCTTTGGCCAGCACGGGCACTTGGCCGTTGAGGACACGTGTCCAGGGCAGAGGGGCTGGGTGCTCCTTTGTGCTTTCAGCTCTGGGAGGCGTCTCGTTGGCTTTGCTGTTGCTAAGGAAACCCACGAGCAGTTCTAAAACAAAAAACAGCCCCGAGCCACGTCGTGCCAATTAATGTAACCAGACATGTTCCCTCAAATAAGAACCGTATGTTGGAGATAACATCTTTGTTTGTTGCTTGTGGTTTCCTTGATGGCAAACTACTGTGCTCAAAGCCTTTGGCATCCGAGCAGTTTGTGAAACCAGCGTGGATGGAAACACCAACCACAGACTGGTCCCTGGGGCTCGGACCTGGAGAGGCGCCCGCGGGGAGACTGGAAAAGAGTCCTCTCCCCTCTGCTCTCCTGCAGTTATCCACCACTCACACGTGTGTGGTCGGGTCTGGGGTCTCCTCAGTGGGGGGAGTAAGTTTTGATACACTGCCAATTGGTGTGACACGCTTAAGGGTGGTGTTGTCAGAGGTATTGTGCCATATAAAAACCTACAGGCTCTGAATGAAAATTTGGTTTCTCAGTGTCTAAATCACTTTAAAGTGGGCCTCTGAAAGGCATCTGACTTCCCAATTCCTGAGTAAAGCAACGTAAACCCGAGGTCCTAAATTTGAAGAGAAGATTCTAAAAGAAAAGGAGGCTCAGGCGAGACCTTATCACCCTTGACAGCTCCCTGACATAAATGCCTCTATGAAAGTTACCCAGGTATTTTGGAAAGCTGCACTGCTTCACCAAATGGATCTGTCTGAATCTGCTCAGGCCCTTCAGTAGATTCATTTGGTTTAAGATCCTTTTGCTACCAGTTTCCTCTCTTGATCCCTCACCAGCATCGGGCACCCCAGGCTGCCCACACCCTTCTCCAGGAAGCGGGCACAGCCCCTTCTCTGCTCACAGCCATGCAGAGACCATTTAACAATGGCCGTCCTGGCACTCTCCACACTCCATTGCCACCAGAGAGTCAGTTTTGGCTGGAAAAGACCTTTAAGATCATCAAGTCCAACCATTTCCCCAGCACTACCAGGTCCCCACTGACCCATGTCCCTCAGCACCACATCTCCACGGCTTGGAAACCCCTCCAGGGATAGGGACTCCACCACTGCCCTGGGCAGCCTGGGACAGCCCTGGACAACCCTCAAGGGGAAGAATTTTTCCCCCATGTTCAACCTAAGCCCCCCCTGGTGCAACTTAAGGCCATTTCCTCTTGTCCTGTCCCTTGTTCCTTGGGAGGAGAGCCCAAGCCCCACCTGGATCCAACCTCCTGTCAGAAGCGCTCCCCTGAGCCTCCTTTGCTCCAGGCTCAGCACCCCCAGGTCCCTCAGCTTCTCCCCAGCACACTTGGGCTTTAGACCCTTCCCCAGCTTTGTTGCTCTTCGGATATGTCTGTGGCTGTCACCTCCTGCCCTTGTGTCTCCCCCCACAAGATTCACAGTCTTACCTGGACATCCAGGGGTCAAAATTTTGGATGGGGTGAGCAGGAGCTGCATCCACAAGGCTGGAGCTCCCAGCTGCCCCACGGGCACCACCATGGGCACGCTGAGCGCAGCGATGGGACGTTGTCATGGGCGGATATTGGAGGTAAATATTGGTAAAGCCAACGTGAAAGGCCTTCCCTTGGGGAAGGTGCCTGCGCCCATCACAGCACGCCAGCGAGCTTCGTCTGCTCCACCTCTGGGGGTCTGTCCCACCTGTCCCCCCGGCCCTGGATGCCCTGTTATCACACCAAAGTCCCAGCCAGCACCCTTGTGTCTCCATGGTCCTCCCCATGCTGTCTGCTCTGCACCAGAGGAATGTCATTTGGCTCCGGGTGAGCTCTTGTTTACATCACCAGATGACAACAAACCTTTTAACACTCAGCAAACCATGCAGGGAGATACCAGGATGCCTTGGAGGCAGTTTCTGTCTCTTATCTCCTGCAAACCTGGCACAGCTTTTAACCCAGCGTGGCTCAAAGCAACCTAAAGCCATCCCCTCCTGCTTCAAACCCAGATGTTTCTGTGAGATGCCCACCACTGCAGGTCAGTCATCGTTCATCAGCTTCCTGGGGAAGTTTCCTCAGGTACTGGAGTCTCACAGAGCTTGGGCATTCCTTGGGGAGCTGGTCTGCAGAACTGGGACAAACTGGAGAAAGTCTGCAGGGGGTGTGTGTGAGCCCCTGGTGCTCTCCTGCAAACCTGGGAGGAGGGATTCTCTTTTCTGGGAGAAAAATGGTAGATTGGGTGATTTTTTTTCCCCTTCCACTGGAATAAAAACACTTCTTTTTTCAAGCCAACTTTACTAATTTTAATGTTTCTCTTTCTGGGCCAAAAATGTTAACTGACTTCATGGCTGTGGTTTCAATTGGCCTTTTAGGGTAATTCAAACTGGTCCACCTGAGTTGTTGCCGAGCTGCACACAGATGCTGTTACACTGGTCATAGCATCACAGTAGGACTTGGGTGGGAAGGGAACTTTCAAGGCCATCTAGTCCAACCCCCCCTTGCACTTAGCAGGGACATCTGCAACTAGAGCAGGTTGCTCAGAGCCCTGGCCAACCTCACCTGGAATGGTTCCAGGGATGGGGCAGTGACCACCTCTCTGGGCAACCTGGGCCAGGGGCTCACCACCCTCAGCAGCAAAAATTTCTTCTCTCTAGTCTAAATCTGCCTCTTTTAGTTTCAAACCATCTCCCCTTGTCCTGTCCCAACAGGCCCTGCTCAAAAGTCTGTCCCCAGCTTTCTTCTAAAGCACGAAAAGGCCACCAGAAGGTCTCCCCAGAGCCTTCTCTTCTCCAGGCTGAACAATGTCAGCTCTTAAATACTAGGCTATCTCACCCATCTGGTGGTTGCCACCCTCCTTCAAGGCTGCCCACCCATCAGCAGCTCCTGGCAGCTTGAGGTTGGGTGCTCATTAGAGCCTTTGAGCCCTCCTGATGGGGCAGGACACCCATCCCCTCCTCTTTGTCTGGTCCGTTTTGGGGCATTGGGCAGCACAAGCCCAGCTCCAGCTGCTCGTGTCCGCTTCGCAACACTTCCACCTACAGAATGGAGCCCAGAACGGCAGCCGGAGCAGCCGGGAGCAGCCCTGGAGATGAGATGAGATGAGATGAGATGAGATGAGATGAGATGAGATGAGATG
>NW_008625308.1:0-4431 GCF_000691845.1 Merops nubicus | reverse complement strand
CGTCTGCAGAGGTGTTTGTGAGCCCCTCCACCTCTCCAGCAAGCCTCTGAGGGGGATTCTCTCTTCTGGGATAAAAATGGTAAATTCTGCTATTTGTTTTTTTCCTTCCACTGGAATAGAAAGACCTTTTTTCAGGGCAGCTTCACTAATTTTAACTTTTTTCTCAGGGGCAGTGTAGGTACTTCCTGCCCCAAATTCCTCCCAAGCAACAGGCTTCTGCTTTGGAGGGGGGAGAGTCACAGACAGGTCTGGTGGGAAAGGGTGTGAAATGGTGAATCTCACCAACACTCACTTGAAATATTTGTGCCATTTTGTTGAAAAATTAGTCAAAGCATTTTATCAAAATCCTTTTCCTGAGGAAAAGCAATTCTGAGGGTGAGACCAACCTGGCCAAACCCCTGCCCGTAGGTGAACCTGTCGGCTGGAATGTTTCCCACCAGCTCCTATGAGTTGCTTTAGGGGGTCTCAGCTCTTCAAAGGACCTTCTTTCCATCCCAGTATTTCCAACAGCACCAGGAATACTTTGTATTTCCCAGGAAACCGTCCCCGTTGCAGTGGGGGTGGGTGCCATGGGTGCCACTCTTGGTCCCCACCTCCACCCCCACCTCGCTCCCCCTCGCACCTGGGTTCATTCACCAACAGCCCTCCCACGCTCCTCTGTCACCTGGGGCTGGGCTCAGGCTGGGCAGCTCCAGGTCTCACAGCCTCTTCTGGGAGAATCAGAAGCGGATTTTTGGGCTGTGGCTGGGGGGACGTGCAGCTCCTGCTGCCATCTGCCACCTTGCCGGGACGGCGCCCGCTCTGCTGCCCTTCAGCAAACGTTTGCCTAGGGCCATCTGGGCTCGTGCCTGCTGCCAGGGCAGTGGCCATGGCCTGGAGATGGGGACAGCCACTGCTGGAACTGTGGGAGTGGGACAGGAAGGACTCAGACACCTTTCACCCTGCCTCATCCGCACACTCCACCACTGGGCTCTTCGGCTTCCCGGCAGTTCCTGGTGCTTCAGACTAGCTAACAGGGAAGAATTTTTGCTGCTGAGGGTGGTGAGCCCCTGTCCCAGGTTTCCCAGAGAGGTGGTCACTGCCCCATCCCTGGAACCATTCCAGGTGAGGTTGGCCAGGGCTCTGAGCAACCTGCTCTAGTTGGGGATGTCCCTGCTCACTGCAGGGTGTTGGACTAGAGGACCTTGAAAGGTCCCTTCCCACCCAAACCAGTCTGTGACTCTACGTTTCCATGTTTACAAGCGCAGTAAATCAAGCATTGAGGCCAGGGGCAAGGGAGGATGGGTGTTGTCCTGAGGTACAGCCCCCACCATCCAGGGTGGCTGCCCAGAACTGCAGTGAAAGCAGAGTGGTGGGTGCTTCTATGTTCGGATGTCAGTGGTGGGTCACCAAGGCCACCATATCCTTCAGATATAACATTCAGCTGATGAAGTATTCCCATTAGAGAATCCAGCACATGAAGAATTTAAGCAACAAGCATTAAAGAACATCTCCCAGCTACTCAGATTTGTCAGTGTAACCTCAGGTCAGCCCTAAGTGACTCCTGGAGGTCAACATATTCTGTACCTGGCACTGGTGAGCCCACCCCTCAAATCCTGGGGTCAGTTTTGGGCCCCTGACTCCAAGAAGGACCTTGAGGGGCTGGAGCCTGTCCAGAGCAGGGCAACAAAACTGGGGTAGGGTCTAGAGCCCAAGTGTGGTGAGGAGCAGCTGGGGGATCTAGGGGTGCTGAGCCTGGAGCAAAGAAGCCTCAGGGGATACCTTTTGGCTTCCTACAACTACCCAAGGAGACTCCACAACCTCTCTGGGCAGCCTGCTCCAGGCTCAGGTACCCTCACACCAAAGAATTGTTTCCTCCTGCTCAGGTGGAACCTCCTGGGTTCGGCTCCAGTTTGTGTCTATTGCCTCCTGTCCCATCACTGGGCACCACTGGCAAGAGTCTGTCCCCACTCACTTGATCCCCACCCTTTAGATATTGATCAGATCCCCTCTCAGTCTTCTCTTCTCCAGACTAGGGACATGAACAGGATTACAAGGTCTATTCAGGACCCTGATCCTGCTCTCAGACTGCTCACCCACTCTCCAAGGACCACACCTCACCGCTTGAGGGGACCAGCCAGGGAGGTGACTCAATGCCCTGTGTGTGCTTCACGTCACGCAGCCCCAGCTCACCTCCTACTCCTCACAGCACACACTCGACCTACCTGAGCTTCGACAACCATCTGCTGCTTTAGCTTCACTAACCAAACCCATTCATTGCATGGCCTGTTGCTGGCCAAGATGTTGGGTGGTGAAGGCAACCCACCACCAAGCTGGCTGAAGGCATCTTTGTAGAACATCCCCCAAGGTTCTCGCCTGCCCCCTGCAGAAGCCCTCTGCAGCAGATGGTGTCTAGACCATCACCAGATGTTCCAGCTTCACATGGAAGTGAACTTCAGATCTTCAGCTCCAGAGTGATGGGTACTAGAAGCAGAGAAGGGTCATCAGTGCTCACACAAACACGACTGAGACCTCTCCACGTTTCACCCCCATGCACAAACTGACCTTCAACAGAGCTCGAGCCAATTGTGCTGCTGCTTCACAGACAGGCTTTTATCCCTGCCCTGGGCTATCTGAATACTCATATCCAGGGGAAAAAGCGACCTCCATTCCCATAGCAACAAGTAGCTTTTCCTGAAAGCAACACACACATGAAATAGTTACTGCAGATTAAAATATAAACTCCCAGAGGTAACCAAGAAACAGAGGACAATGTTAATCTTCCCTCTTTTCCAAAAAACCACACTCACATGTTGTATTTCTGGAGAAGAGAGGCAGAGGGGGCCTGGCGGGATGCTGGGCAGCTGCTTACAAAAACCTGCCAGTTCCCGTGAAGCTTTTGCTCAGCCACAAGCTTTTTTCTTTCCCCTCTGAGGTCTGCAGAACATGTGGCCAAACCAAGCCCACCCAGGCTCCTGCAGCAGCCGCCACCAGACCCATTTCCAGCTGTTTTGGCCCCAGGTTTTACCCTCCACCCCGCTGCAGATGAACACACCCAACCAGGTCACCCTCAGCCAGAGCAGTTCTGTTGAGCATTTTGGGAGAGCAAAGGTGCATTAGCAGCCTCCATACCCACAGGGACTGCTCCAGGTTAGCATCTAAGGCTTGCCAAGATAGCAAATGCTTCTAGGCCTAAGATTTGGATACTTACCTGAGCAGCAAACAGCAGAATCAAACCTGATTCCTCCTCACCCATCTCACCTCTTCTTCACCCATAGCTGTCCCATGCCAGGCCCCAGTTTTGGGCTGTATGCAGGTTCTTGTGCAAGCACTGCACTTGCAGTGAAAGAAGGGAAATAAAGATCCCAGCACTTGATCCCTCTGTGCATGTTCTTTGTAGCTCTGTTTTTTCACTCCTGGCATAGCCAGGCTGAAGGAAAACAGCAGATAACTTTATTGCTTCTGTCAGAAGCAACTGCAGGAGATGGGCAGCTGACAGCAAAGCTGGGACCTGGAGCCCACCTATGGCTCTTCCCCAGATTCACCCCCCAGCATCTGCTCCTCTCATCTCACAGAACTACAGAGAGGTCCACACTCATTTATCCCAACTGCTGCACGTATTGGAAGCAGCCCAGGCTTCCCCACCTCCCTGAGCAAGGGCACCAACCTCTAAACCTTTCTCAGTCTTCCACTGCAATAGAACCACATCAATATCCCAGACTTCACCAGCACATGCAGTGGTCAAGGTGGATGCATTTTTAAAAAGTTTAGTTTCACAGAATCCCAGCATGCTGGGGTTGGAAGGCACCTCTGGAGATCATCTCATCCAGCCCCCTGCTCCAGTAGGTCAGCCAGAGCAGGGTGCCCAGGGTCACATCCAGGCAGGTTTGGAATCTCCCCAAAGCAGGAGACTCCACAGCCAATCTGGGCAGCTTGCTCCAGGCTCTGCCACACTCACACAAAAGTTTTTCCTTACATATTTTAATATATTTGATATCCAACAGGCAGTAGAAAAAAAGGCTTTATATTTTATTTCTTGTAAAAATCTTTTTAACACATGCAGACTAAAACCAGTGTAAGAAAGTGTCCACCATCATTTAAACAAATAACTATACTTAAATATAAGTGTCTGCAATTGACTTGTATAAAAATAAGGTACATTTTGCTTTTTTTTTTTTTTTTTACAGAAACCCATTCTCCAGTTCTCAGCTCCATAAACAACGCACAACTTTAATACACACAAGTGAACCTCATCGCCGTATTCCACCGGTTTCGATACTGCTAAGGTACAATGTGCAAAAGTTGGTACAGTTCCTTTCCCAAAAGAAAACAAACAAACAAACAAAAATGTCTCCTACACCTTTTAGAAAAATGAGCTATGGGGTTTAAATTAACCAGCCCTCTTGCAGGGTCCGTGCGGGGCTCAGCGCCGGTGCCGGCCGTGGCCCGAGC
>NW_008625307.1:23083-32378 GCF_000691845.1 Merops nubicus | reverse complement strand
GAGTCGCTCCCCTTGCCCGGAGTTGGATGCTGTGCATTGATGCCTGCAAAGAACTCCGGACTTGGTTCTTCTCTCCCTGGCTTGGAGCTGCCATGCTGAGCCTGTGAAGAGGGATGAGCTTTGCGTAGCTTTAAAATCGGCAACCAGAATTTTTAAGTGAAGTGTTAGTGATTGCCATTAAATGTTTCTTTGTTCGTGATGCTGAAAGCTTTGAAAAGCAAAGCCACCACTTCTTTTCCAAATGTCATATTACTTGGAATGAGAAGGAATAGCAAACTTCTTTAGTGTTGGACCTTTCTGTGTGTGAACTACGGAAGTAAGATTGGTTTTCTGCGTGTTTTATTTTTTTTTTTTTTTAATTTAACCAAGGCAACTGTTATTCATGTCTTTCTTTTCCACAAGGTTTGCTTGCTCCTTATGCTAAGGCCACTTAAGCTTTCTGAGCTGCTAGGTAATGCCACTGTGTTCTTAAGCTTGTGAAGAATGATGCCCTTAATGGTTCCCTGAATCCAGTTTTTTAATCCTTAAGTTCAGCATTAGAACAAACCCGAAACTGTTAAGTTTTCGGACTCCCTGTATGCATAAGAACAGTACATTTCACAACACCTTCCAGTGTACTTACTGATTATTCAGAGTAGTAAATAAATGTATATATGACTAAAATGAAATACTAGCATATTAAACACTGATGGCAATGTAAGTTTTTGTATCTCTTTTCAACCTATGCCTCTTCTAGAGAAGAGAGTTAATAAGCCGAGTCGCATTGTATATAGAGACTGTAACCATGTTTTATGAAAATACATTTCTGTTTTTCAGGAAAAATTAGATATGTCGATGTATCCTGTTGAAAGCATTAGAAACTTCAGTATTATAGCTCATGTAGATCATGGCAAAAGCACACTAGCAGACAGGCTGTTGGAAATTACAGGTAGGTGTTCAGATTTCATATTACATTTTCTTGACATGTGAGATGACTTGAAAATTTCTGTAGCTTTGATTATTACTAAAATTTCTAATATCTTTGCTCTTCTAGTGCCAGGTTGCTTGTCCTTTTAGGCTGCCAGTTGTGTAGTGTTATGGGTGTGAATGTGACCTTTTCTGTTTAAGACCTGTCTACAAGTTTGGGTAAAGAAGTGTGTAATTGTCTAAAGGAAGTATGTATTTTGGAACGAGATTGAGGAGGAGTGTACTGGTGTAGTTCCTGGCCAGTCGTGTGCTAGACCAGTACAAAGCAATTTTATGATGTTTACTGCCAGTGTTTGGAGTGCACAGAAAGACAGTGTCATGACCTAGGAATTATGGACAGAGTAGTTTTCAAAAGCTTTACTGAAACAGGGAGGAACTTCAGCTGCTTGCACTTAAATGAATGTAAAGATGTGTCCTCTTACAAGCAAACCATGAACAAATACCTTTCATGGTGATGAAGCTCACTGGTACTGAAGCTTGATAATGATACTGTAGAATAAGTTTTAGAAATGTACAGCTCCCTGGTGATTTAGATTTAGGATGTAGAATAACTGCTAGTAATTAAGTGTAAGTTCCATGGGTTCTCAGCTGCTATGTAGACTTGCATTTTCCTTTACTCTAAGTATTGGTGAAGTTATGTTCCTTTCACCTTCAGAGGTATTTATTTTCTCTCTATTGGAGTGCTTTATGAACTTCAGTGGTTTTATTTCTCTGTTATTGTTGAGGGTAAGGAAAACTGTCCCCCTTTAAAGTGAAAGTCAGAAACAGAAGTACTAAGGGATCTTCATTACTGTAAGTGACTAGGCATTCCTTGGAAGAGAGAGACAGAGGTTTTCCTAGGGGGTTTTCCAAGGGGAGCTGCAAACCAGTTGCTCCCAGGCAGAGACTACTTCCAGGGCAGAGCTTCAGTTAGCTACTCAGAAATGCCCTTTAGAAGAGAGGGAAAAAAACACAACAAAAAACTGGAAAAGAAAGAATAACTTTGATCCAAAGCTTATGGTTACCTCTTGTGTGTCACTATGGGCATTATTTTGGGATGGCTGTGATAGAATGGTTTTGAATTCAGGTGTGTCAAGCTCTGTGGTAACGCTACTATTGCACTGGAGATTGGCACTGACTGGAGCCATGAGGCCTGGAGCTGCCCTCTTGTGATAGGAGACAAAGTTTGTTTAAACACCAAAATTATTTAGCACTGAATGGAATATGTACTTCTTAATCTTCTAAATTGTGTTTTTATCCTGTTTGCTCTGTAAAGTATTTTACATAGCTTCATGTGTAAAAATTTATTTTAAAAATTTTAAGAGTTGAGGCATAATTTTACTTTTAAATAAAAATCTAAAATAATTTTTGGAATAGCTTCATTTGTGGCAGCAAATCTCACGTTCTGGTTTGTGACATTTTCAAGAGCTATTTTGAGAGCTAAAGTACTAAATGAGGTAATGAAACGGTTGGTTTTTGTTTGCTTTTTTTTTAATCTTAGGAACAATAGCTAAAACTGACCGTAATAAACAAGTGCTGGATAAACTGCAAGTGGAACGTGAAAGAGGAATCACAGTTAAAGCACAATCTGCATCTCTCTTTTACAGCCATGAAGGAGTGGACTACCTCCTAAATCTTATTGACACGCCAGTAAGTTAAGTATAAATGGTGTTTAAAACATACAAAGCTAAATGTCTTTATATGTAAAAGTAGGAGATTTATGGTTTCTTTTGTTTATTCAAGGTTTTGTTTTTTTTTTAGAATTGTGAACATCTGTACAAATGAAAACATCATAGTATAGAAATCTTTGCACAAGAATCTATAAATACCTGAAATTGTGAACATTTATTTTCTCCACAGGGCCATGTAGACTTCAGCTATGAAGTATCACGATCACTGTCTGCCTGTCAAGGTGTCATACTTGTGGTGGATGCAAACGAGGTGGAGTTCTTAATTATTCCTTTCTACTTAGAATTTCAGCAATTTAAGCAAGCTAGAGAGATTAGATTTGGGGCTTGTTTGGTTCTTTTTTTCCCATCAGTGTTTCTGCCCCTGGTGTTATGTCCACAAATGTTTTACATTGCGGAAGAAGGGAGTTTAAAAAAAGATTCTAGGAACAAATACTTACTTGTGCATTGCTATATCCTGCAGTTCTGTGACGTAGCAATCAAAGCACAGGATTAATGAAGAGGGAGAGCCTACATTTTTGCAGAGTGTAAACTTTGCAAATGGCAATGTGAAGAACTTTTAGCTATTGTACGAATAACCCATTTGAGTACATTCTCTTTCTTGTTGGAAAGCTTGACAATGCTCAGCTCACCACACTGTTAGTTATAACTAGTTTTGGTCATCTAATACAAACTGATACTGGCAACATTAAAGCTAAAGGACACTATAAGCCAAACATGAATAAATGTATTCTGAAAACTTAAGATGTTTTACATCCAGTAGAGTAATGGGCTCTTGACTTTCTTTCAGGAGAAGCAGGGCCATGAGGGAGTGAAATGCTTGTAAGGTAATACTTCTAAATATACAAGGTGTGTAGCACGAGGGAAGTGAAGTTAGAGGACTTAGTTGTACTTTCATTTGGACAGTGCTAGAAAAACTTTCAATAATCAGTTCATGGACTAGAGTATGAGGATTATGAGAACATAATTTTAAATATGAACACATTCTCATAAAGTATTTTGAACACTTTCTCTATGGCATGTTTATGACTGGATTATACAAAGGTCAAATTAATGCTACCTTTTTTCCTTTTTCTATATAAAAACCAAACAAACAAAGCAAAAAAAACCCCCCACCCAACTAACTAACTTTCAATTATTGTGAACACTTGCTCCTTCCTAGCTTGGTGGGCAAGCAGACTTCTTGACTAAGCCTCTGTAATAAATATTTTATTGTGATTATTTAGTATTCTGTATTGGAATTTTGGTCAGAGTGCTTAACAGCTCAACTTTTTCTTTATAACTGCTAATGTTTCTCCTGCCAGCCTGAATTCTGGAGGTAATTTTCAAGATTTAGGTCTTGCATTTTACCTTTTTTTTTTAATAACTGTTCTTTACTGCTTCTTGACATTACCAAAAAGTTAGGCCCATATATCCATAGTGAGTACCCCCATATAAGTAATTTTCCGCTTGATCTGTTGTAAACAAAAGGGAAGACAAGAAGTAGCTTCTTTTATTTTTTTTCCTTTTCTTCCCCCTCATCATCCCTTCTTCCCTCTCTGGTCCAAGTGTGATATTAGGATTTTTTTTTTTTTTTTTCTAATCAGAGCTGGGGTTTTTGCCATCCTTTTGAAATAAATGTGAGGTACAAACCTTACATTGTTTTTCTTTTTGGAAAATAACTAAAGTAAGTTGAAGGTATGTTCCTGCTCTCTGGAGTAACTAGTCCTATTACCATGATAAACATGACTTTTTTGTCTCTGTCCATTTGTCAATAGTTTGTTGTAAATGGAGAATCCGTATTTTGAGGTACCTGTTGTGATCTTGGCTGTTTAGAAATAAATAACACAAAAATACATAGTTGGTGTATAATGTGTACATAATACTGTGTTATCTGTAAACAATTCTCTGAAATTGATCACACATAGAGCATTATTAGTTTGTCTGCTTATATTTGGATGATCATAAATTATAGTTAAGAATATTTTATTTTTCAGCAATATGTATAATCAATAACCTGTACTTATTTTACATCCCCCAAATGAAGGAGTGGATAGAATAGTGACATAATCTTATTGTGTACTATGCCTTACAAAAACAAAACAAACAAACAAAAAACCAAAACCATCAAAACTCAGGAAGATTCCATGTTAAACTTCTTTAATCCTTATTTTCTAGGGTATTCAGGCTCAGACAGTGGCAAACTTCTATCTTGCTTTTGAAGCACAGCTTGCAATAATTCCTGTCATAAATAAGGTAATAAAGGTTTCAGAGTTTCCTATTATATAGTTGGGGTGATTAAATGTGTAGAAGATTGATAAGAAATGTGTCCTCTAACAGAAGTATATAATGAAAAAACTAGAATGTAATAAGAACTTTATGCATTTGCTGTCTAACATTTTGTAGTAACCGCTGGGAGCTTCCGTTTTCATTTCATAAAATACATGTAGAAGCATTTTACAAGCAGAACAGAAAAATTATTACTGGAATCTGTATAGTAAATAAAGGTTAGACTCATTGACTAAATTGTATCTTGATAAGGAAATCTGACCCACTTGTAGTTTGTGAACAGAAAAACTTGAAGCAAACAAGGGCTATGGTATGAAAAATACCTGATCACTCAAGTAATACTCAGGACTTAATACTCAGTGTATTTTACCCTAATGAGAACAAGCTGAAGTTGTGGCATTCCAGGGCTTCAGAGTCTTAAATTCAGGTGAGATGTTTAGCTGGTATGAGAATTTGGTCATGAGTGGCCAGGAAGGTGATTATGCATATGCTCTGCTGTGCTCCAAGCAGGCTGGTTGTGATGTGAGTTTTGGACAGCCTACATAATCCAGGGGCAAATGTTCAGTGACCTGCTACACCACTTAGATGCACTCAAGTCCATGGGGCCAGATGTGATCCACCTAAGGGTACTGAGGCAGCTGGCAGAAGTGCTCACCAACCCACCTGTCATCATTTATCAGCAGTTCTGGCTAACTGGGGAGGTCCCAGTTGACTGAAGGTTAGCAAAGAAAATGCCACTCTGCAGGAAGGACCAGGAAGAGGATCCAGGGAACTGGAGGCCTGTCAGTTTGACATCGGTTCCAGGGGAGGGGAGGACAACCAGGCAATCAGGCCCAGTCACCATGGGTTTATGAAAGGCAGGTCCTGCTTGAGCAACCTGATCTCCTATGACAAGGTAACCCACCAAATGGGTGAGGGAAAGGCTGTAGAAGTTGTCTGCCTGGACTTTATTGAAGGTTTTGACACAGTTTCCCACAGCATTCTCCTGTGTGAACTGGCTGCTCATGGGTTGAACAGGGGTACTCTTTGCTGGGTGAAATCTGGCTGGGTGGCTGTGTCCAAAGACTGGTGGTGAATGGAGTTAAATCCAGTTGGCAGCTGGTCACAGGTGATGTTCTCCAGAGCTGAGTGTTTGGGCCAGTTCTGTTTAGTATCTTCATCAGTGATCTGGATGAGGGGATTGAGGGCACCCTCAGTAAGTTTGCAGATGACACCAAGTTAGGTGGTTGTGTTGAGCTGCTTGAGGGTTGGAAGGCTGTAAGGAGGGATCTGGACAGGCTGGAGCAATGGGCTGAGGCCATGGGGTTGAGGTTCAACAAGACCAAGTGCTGGGTCCTGCGCTTGGGTCACAAGAACCCCAGGTAGCACTGCAGGCTTGAGGAATAGTGGCTGGAAAGCTGGCCAGCAGAAAAGGATCTGGGGGTGCTGACTGGCAACCAGCTAAACATGTGCCTAGGTGACTGAGAAGGCAACAGCATCCTGGCTTGTATCAGGGATAGTGTGGCCAGCAGGACTAGGGAAGTGATTGTCCTCCTGTGCTTGGCACTGGTAAGGCCACATCTGAAATACTGAGTTTAGTTTTCAGCCCCTCACTATAAAAAGACACTGAGGAGCTGGAGTGTGTCCAAAGAAGGGCAGTGGAGCTGGTGAAGGTTGTAGAGCACAAGTCTTATGAGGAACAGCTGAGGGAACTGGGGTTGTTTATTTAGCCTGGAGAAAAGGAAGGAGGCTGAAGGGAGACCTTATTGCTCTCTAAAACTGCCTGGAAGGAGGTTGTAGAGCGGTGGGGGTAGGTCTTTTCTCCCAAATAACAAGTAACAGGACAAGAGGAAAACTGCCTCAAGTGGCACCAGGATACGTTTAGGTTGGGTATTAGGAAAAATGTCTTCACTGAAAGGGTTGTCAAGCACTGGAACAGGCTGTCCAGGGTCGAGTCACCAACCCTGGAGGTATTTAAAAGCCATATAGACATGTTTTACTGATGGATTTAGTAATGCCAGGTTTACAGTTGGACTCAATGATCTTAAGGATTTTTTCAGCCTGAATGATTCTGCTATGACTCTACTAATCTTGCTTTTTGCAATGCTAGATTTTTAACAGCTGTGGTTTTCAAATTGAAAGTTACAGATGTGAGTAGTTTAGAAAGCTGTCGGTGTGACCTTAGGTTATCTTGTATTTAGATGTATACACTTGCCTTAGAAATGTATTACTTGTATAACTTGTGCATCACTTCTCACTTGGCTCTTACCCTGAGAACAGTTACAGCTCCGATCTGTGGATGGGAAGTTGTGTGGATAGGGGGGACTTAGGTAGTTTGGGATATCTGTAACAGTCCTTTAGTCCATCATAATTTAAACACCAGTTTATGAACACTGGATTTCCCTCCTTTTAAAATGTTTTGTTCTGATGAATCTTTGAGTCGCTTATTACAAAAATAACTTCGAGGTTCTTGCTCTGATAATCCACATTCCTACGTGTGCTTTAGTGGGTATTTTATTTTTGTTAGTGATGGCACACAGAGGTAGTGGCAGCTCAGTATTTTAAAAGCGTAGTCTTTAAAATAAAGTTCAAATGTTACGATTTGTACAATTTTTTGTATATAAGATTGGAATCACAAGATCAATTATTGCTCAGAAGTTGATTGCTTTTTTTGTAGATATATATGGTACTTAACGTTTGATCCTGTAAACAGTATAGGTGCCACTTATGCGTACAAATTACTTTGTAGATTAAAGATTCTTACCAGCTCTTTAGCAAAGGTGTTCTGCCTAATGAAATAAACAAAAAATGGTCTAGTTACAGAGGGGTTTCTTCCTGAAGTCAAGCAAGGAAGACTTTTTCTAAATAACTCTTGGTGAATATCTTTTCCTGAAGACATCCAGTATTTACTAATGGATACATAAGGGTTCCCTGACTTGTATAATTGGAAACAACAGTGCTGGATTGTATGGAAAACACAGCTGGCTGTATATTTAGCAGTTTTGTTGGTTTTCAGATTGACTTGAAGAATGCAGACCCTGAAAGAGTTGAAAAACAAATTGAGAAGCTATTTGATATCCCTACAGATGAATGTGTAAGGGTAAGATCTCTTTTATAACATGGTTGATTGTATGACTGTATCCACTTTGTAGCAAATGAAAGATGTATACATACAGTAAATCAACAGGGTTGGTCTGTTTGCAAGTCTTTGACATTCATTCATTTCTTTAAAAATTGTCTCCAGGAAAACAAGAGTGGAGAACGTATATCTCTGTTAAGAATTCTAGTATGTCTTGATGAATGTCATTAGATTTTAAATTATTTCTCAATGTGAATGAAATTGTTTTCATTTTTACCTTAACAATAACTTCCATTCAGGAGAAAAAAAAAATGTTACAGAATAAGTTATAATCAAATGAGCATTTCATGTTAACAGCATTCTAAAATGTGCTTCAGAGTGTTTTTATGGGTAGTATTATCTGTGGTCACCAAAATGAAGTGAATGTGACACTATTTTATATGTAGTGAATGAGTGCAAGATGCTTATAAGATTACTCTTGGACTTGTTTCAGATTTCTGCTAAACAGGGAACAAATGTTGAAAAAGTTCTTCAGAAGGTCATTGAGAAAATTCCACCGTAAGTCTATATGTCATTATGAAACTTTGTACAGTTAATGGCTGTATACTACATGTATACAGTATTGGCAGTAGTTTCTCACTTATTATCTGATTTAAAGTCAATACTTCATAAAGAGATGTGAGAGACATGTAATGTTGGAGCTCGTTAAATCACTTTCAAATTGCAAATCAGAAAAAAAAGACATCAGATTTGAGATGTCTTAAAAAATGCATATGTGAATATTGGCAGAGAAGGCTTCTTAAGGAGTGTGAGAGGAAGGAGTTTGAAGTGAAAGACGAGAGGTGAAGCACTAAAGGTGATACTTTTATGACTGTGTAGCTTCCATGAAATTTAATATTTGAGGTTGTGTGCTGTTGCTCGTTTTGAACATTGCACTTAAAATGATAAAGGTAATTGAAATTTGTTATGTTTAGAGTTTCATATCCTGAACCCAACCTTTAATATAAGACTTTTGTCTAAGAACTTGATGACAGAGCTGCTAAATTAGTTGTTTGAATTGGCATATTGCTTTTCATTCTTTTTTTCCTACTGTTAGCTCATAATTGCTATCCTTATATTAGTTAAGGAAAAAAAAAAGAGAATGAAAATCTGAGATTAGGTTTTTATGAAAGATGGCAAAACCAAAATTCTGGTGCACTTGCTGCTGGACTGTAACAGTTTTTTTTTTTGTTCTCCTTAATATGATATTTTAAACATTAGTTTCACCTGTTTTGAGATGGGTATGATGTCTATGCATTTGTTTTTCTTTTATTTGTACTTCTGTTGCATGTAGGGA
>NW_008625307.1:11371-23052 GCF_000691845.1 Merops nubicus | reverse complement strand
TAGGGAAATAAAAAGTAAACATTTTTTGCATAATACATAGTGAAACACTGAAATGTCTGGTATGTGTTACTGAAAATTACTCAGTTCTTTTACTTATATTAATGTGAAAGTTTGTGGGGTGAGATTTAATTCCATATTGAATGAAAAACACACTAAATGTATTGTTCGAATTTTTTTGTGACAGACCCAACTGTAATACTGCTGATCCATTGAAAGCCTTAGTGTTTGACTCTACTTTTGACCACTACCGAGGTGTCATAGCTAACATTGCACTCTTTGGTGGGGAGATTGAGAAGGGGCATAAAATTGTGTCTGCACACACAAAGAAAAGATATGAAGTTAATGAAGTTGGAATTCTGACTCCAAATGAACAACCAACGCATAAGCTGTAAGTAAAAAAATGCATTGGGACAAATCATAAATTGGTGTCAGGTACACGATCTTGCATTTCTGTTTGATTTTTGCTTTGAGTGCTAAAGGCTGGGAGAGATTTTTAGTTGTTTTTTTCTTCTTTGGTGTTGGGGGTTATTTGTAATTTAATGCTGAGTGTCAGTCCTCATTTTGGGCATGCTGAGGCAGAAGCCTTTGGGGGCTGCTTTTTGGTCACTGGTAGGGGGAGGAAGTCATTCTATCATCTGTAGCACATGGAATATCTGGACAGCTATTTTTTTTTTAAGACTAGCATTTGATATTCAGCTGTCCAATTTATTTTTAGAAAATACCTTGTTTGAGAGTGGAAGGGAATGGGCATTCATCTTAGTTATGTTGCTGCGTATTTTGAGGGTGGAAAACTTAAAATGCATGAATGCAACAGTTTCCAGTACCTGGCTCTTCATGGAAGCAGTGGGAAGAAAATCAGGTACTTGGAATTAGTGGAGCAGCTTTATCAGTGTGCATCCCTAGTAAGTGTTAATGACTTCTCAGTGAGACTGCATTACGGTGTGGTGGGTTGAAGCCAGCCAGCAGTTTAGCACCCAAACACCCACTTGGTCACTCCTTGAACCCAAATAGGATGGGGAAGAGAACTGGAAGAGCAAAAGTGAGGATTAACAGTTGGACTCATAGATCATAAAGATCTTCTCCATTCTATGAAAGACTTGTGGGACAAGTTAAAAGATAGTTTAATAAGTGAAGGAAAAGAAAAACAAGTGATGCAAAGGTAAGCAATTACCACCTCCCACAAGAATACCAATACCCCAGTAGCCTGCAATTAACAGCCACCTTAGACTACACTCCTTGGGTTTTGTTGCCAAGCATGATGTTATTTGGCATGGATGTTCTGCCAATGACCAGGCCCAACAAAAATGATACAGCCAGCAGGAAGATGAACCAATACACAGACTGTATTGTAGACAAGAAGGACATTCCATGAATGATCGCTGGGGGTACAAACAGATCAATCAGCTGGCACACAAACGACACCACCCCCAATGATCCCACAAAAGATGTGACTCGGCCCACAACAGGTGGTACAAACAGTGAGCCGAGGTTGCCCCTAGTTGGAATGGGAAACAGCCAGACCAGCAAGTTAAATACATAAGAAAAAGGTGCCCACATAGTGACTCTCACCGTATTGGCCCACGTTCACAAAGGTCTAAACAGACTGGGGCCCAGCTCCAGGGAGAGTCAGGAGGTCTGCCCTGAACCAGGAAGCTCTGTGGAGTGCACTCCACAGACAGACACTCCTGACTCCCTGCAAGTGGTCCCAGCTTTTATCCCCAAGCAGACACCTGACCTTTGTCAACTCAGTGCAGGACCCCTGGGGCTCATTTCCCTTATGGCTCTCCCTGCAGGGCCGGCCGCACCCTGGGGGGAAGCTATAAGGCAAAATCACCACCTCTTTATGAGGGGCTGTGGGAATCACCCATATCAACCTTAATTCAGGGCTTGGGGTTCAAACCCCAGCGTTTCACATGGATTATCTATTCTGATCAGTTTGGGTCCTCTGGCCTGGCTTTGTCACCTCCTAGCCTCTTGCCCACCTCTAGCATATTTGCTGGGGGGGCAGAGTGAGAAACAGAAAGCATTCACGCTATGCAAGCACTGTTCAGCAATAGCTAAAACACTGGTGTATTTTCAACACTGGCTTAGTTGCATATGTAAATTGTAGCACCATATGTAGCTGTACACTCTGTTTTACTCTAGCATGGATTCCTCTCCTAACAGCATTGTGCTGATGGAAGACATTTGTCTTCTGTTGTTTCTGCCCATAGTATATGAAGCTTGTTGTACTGGCAGCTGGGAACTGCCCCAGTTCTGCCTTAGATCCTGAGAATTTCTCTCTAACCCCAAACTGGGAGCAGCACAGAATTTGAAATCAGAACTTTAAACGTACTATTTAACAGAAATAGAACTGCTTGACTCAATAGATGGTTTGTCCTCTTGAGACAAAGTTCACAACTCGGAGTTAAAACAAATTTGGCTTATGGGCTTTCAGGTGGGGTGATTTATTTGAATTTCTGACATGAGCGAAGTTGAGTGGGAAAAACAGCGGAAATATTGATAATGCCAAGAAGCATGTCCATATAATGCCAATTTTATTTAGATATGCTGGACAGGTGGGCTACCTGATTGCTGGGATGAAAGAAGTAACAGAAGCCCAAATAGGAGACACACTGTTTTTGTATAAGCAGCCAGTGGAGCCTTTGCCTGGCTTTGAGTCAGCGAAGCCAATGGTTTTTGCAGGTGAGGAGTAAACTGATACAGAGTGGAATTACTTCTTTCCACTAACAAAAGTAAGAGCTATTCAAGTGTTTAAAAGAATATACATGCATATTACAAGTTGTGAGGATTAGAATTCTAGCCAAGTTAGGCTAACGAGGCATGTTCATTTTTATAGCTTTGTGTAATTTTCCCTGTGATTCAGCAAACAGGATTAATAATAGTTGCAGACTAGTCTTATGAGTACAAGACTAATATGTATTTTTAGCCTTCAAGAAAAATAAGTTTTAGCTTTAAAAAAAAAAGTCAATTTTTGACAACTCTTCATCTAGGTAATCATTTCCATAATTGTGATTTTTTTTTTTTATTTTATTTTAAAAATTAGCAACTGTTTCATTAAACACGGTAAACGGACAAAGCTATTATTCAGAATGTGTCTGTAAAATATTTGAATTTTTAGTCTTTTATAGTTTTGTTGAGCTGTTTTCACCAGCTTCAGTAACTACAAATGCTATGGAAGATGGCTCTAGAAAGAAAGAAATTCAGGAGATCACTTTCTAGACTTGGTGTGAGGGAATGTGTAAAACTTGGTGTCTCATGGAGATTAGGTGTCTGTCAGTGACTGTACAAAAGTGTAGTCTTGTAAATAATGGTATTTGTATGCACATATTGCTGCTTGGTGTAGAGCAATCAACATTTTCTGAACATATGCTGATGTGCAAGGTGATGTAGAATCTATTTCAGGTAGTAATTATACAGGCAGCTGCTTTTATTAACTTCAAAAAATACAGAAACATTTGCAGCTTTCTTCAATGTGGCACTTTGTTTTCTGTTCACTCAACTTCTGAAGGAACATCTCAATGAAATTCATCTGCTTATTCAGTTATGCCTAAGCTATGTGTTTACACTGCAGCCCTGCAAAACTGGTTATACTCAACTGTGCATCTTCCACAACTATGAAGGATTAGATAAGTACAGTATCCCTACCATTATGGTTTGAATATTATGAAGTAATCTAAAACTTTATGACATTTTAACTAGTTTTTTTAAAAAAAGCTTATTTTTTTTAACATTTAAAATTGAAACAGAACTTTATTACACTCTCATTGTAAGAGGCATGTTTTAAAGCAAAGTACACACCAGGTAAAGCTGTATGTAACATCTGTCTAATGTTTTATCTAATATGTTTTGACAGGAATGTATCCTGTAGATCAAACAGAATACAATAATCTCAAAAGTGCTTTGGAAAGGCTGACATTGAATGACTCCAGTGTAACTGTACATCGTGATAGCAGCCTTGCCTTAGGAGCTGGATGGAGGTGAGGCTTTTATACTTCTTTCATTTTTGGAGTGGTTCATACATTGAGAATGCAAGTTTAAGTTAACTGAAGGTTAAATTAGAGTGGATTCGAGATCATGAGCTTTAATTCAAATTAATAAGTAAAGATCAACAGCATTTTACTTTCTTACATTCTGTGTTTGCACATACTATGCAATTTTTTTTAGATTGATAGCTTTTGTTCTCAAAGACTCATACCATTCAGGTGTAGAATCATTTGGAGATTGTTCACTGTGCCTAATACTGCCAAACTAGTAGTGCAAATGTACTGCGGAGACCAAAAAATTAACAACTAACCAAACAAACCCACTGTGAAATTCTGGGGGATATATATAAATCTTTTTCACCAACAGGATATTTTTATTTTCCAGATTGGGTTTCCTTGGTCTTTTACATATGGAAGTTTTTAATCAACGTTTGGAGCAAGAGTATAACATGTCTGTTATTTTGACTGCACCTACTGTTCCATATAAAGCTGTTCTTTCCTCAGCAAAGTTGATAAAGGTATGTTAAATTTATTACAGCTTTATGTGAATAGCAGCTTAAAAGCTTCCTATAATAAATATTTACACTTTTAAAAAACCTGTAATCCTAGTGAAAGTAATACCTATAGTCTTTCTATATAATATTTAAAGATATGCAGATATGGTGATCAGGGACTTCTGTATGTGATGTAGAAATCTCTTCTAAAATTGTGCATGGTTATACACTTGGGTTGCATAATTTCTAAGTGTCTTCAAGCAATTGAAAGATTTTTGTAGCCTTTTTTCAATGCTATTTTTGCCTTCTTTGTTATTCATTCTACTTACTTGTAAAATAACAGTGTCTTTTTAATTGTTTTCAGGAGTATGGTAAAACAGAGATTACTATTATTAACCCTGCTCAGTTTCCTGATAAACTTTCAGTATCTGAGTATTTAGAGCCAACTGTTCTTGGTACTATTGTAACACCTCATGAATACATTGGGAAAATAATTGCTTTGTGTCAGGTTGGTAAATGCTTTTGTTTTTATTGTTTGCATTTTTAAGCTCTTGATATCATACTTAAAAGTGAGGATACTAGGTAGTAAGATACTAGATATTAGTACTTAAATATTATCTTTGACAGTAATTATGAAACTATTTCTTCTTTCAAGAGCATTTAAACTTTTTGTGTGTAAAATTAAGTCTGAACTACAAAATTCTTATGTCAGGAGTTAGTGATAATGCTCAGGGTCAACTACCTAGTCAAAGCATCCTGTACTAGAAAAATTCATAGCTGCTTCTGTTTTCCCAAAAGAATGGAATCTGCAGCAGAGGAATAAGATCTGTTGTTTTTTAGAACTATATTCATGGAAATACAACTTCTGTCAACGCTTTACTGAGGCTTCATATATGTCTTCAGTACTTCACTGGAGTACATGTATGATGATGATGACCTGCCACATATCTCCAAGTGTATTTGGAATACTTTTAACTAAAACTGTTGTAACTGCTGTGCATATTGTATCTATATAATTTCTTACAGTATTTTTCTTAGGCTTTAACTTTTCAAAATACATAATAGAGAAAAGTACAGTACTTGTATGTCAGTAAAGTGAAGAAGCAGATTTGTTAAAAAGAATTCCAAAAATAACTTTAAGAACAACCTCTTGGCAGGAAAGAAAAGTACTATGCTGTAATACTCCAATATTTGTGAAAATGGAATTTCAGTGAAATTTTATGGACAAATAATTATACATTTAAAAGGCAGCAGTAAGCAGAAGCTGTTAAGGATTTCAGGAATTCAGCTTTCAGAGAGGATAGACTTCAGTCATTTTGTCCAGTTAAGTTACAGCTGCTTTGTTCGTGTCATGGTGCTGCAATTTGTTCTGGGACTTTACATAACTACCAGTAAGAAAGTTACTTTGGGGCTTGGAGCATGGGAGTTCTCTTGTGCAACTGGAAGCTTCTGTCAAGGGGAACTGAAACAATTTTTTTTTGTCTAGGATCGTAGGGCAGTCCAGAAGGATATGTTGTACATTGATGAACAGAGGGTTGTGCTAAAATATCTCTTTCCACTGAACGAAATTGTGGTGGATTTTTATGATGCTCTTAAGTCTCTGTCGTCTGGTTATGCAAGGTAACTACTTCCTTTGTACCTGCTTCCCCTCCCTCCACACTCCATCCTGAGGAGGGGAACAAAGAAAGTTCTGTGGAAAAGATATGGGAGGGCATAAGTGAAGAATAGTTTTTTATGATGCTGCTGTAAAGCAAATCTTAAGTCACCTTTTATGGGTTAGACTCACTATGAAAATTGATGGAAATACATCTGGAAAACACTAAAAGTGCATCACTACCTAATAATCACTTTCTTTGGTGACGCATGTATTTTTCAAATGTGACATGGAGATGCACTTGCTTATCTAGATGAGTAAGATCTACATGGTTCTTACTTGTCTGAAATGACAGTGGGCATTTTCTGTCCAAAGAATCACTGAAAATTTACGTCTTGATGTACTGTGTCTTGGTGAAAAAGGAAAAAATAACCAAATACTGGTTCTTTAAAGCTAGTAAAAACAAACAACCGTGTTTAAAACAAACACTTTACTTACATGCTTTATTATTGGAATAAAGTAAATCATCTGTATTTTGAAACAAAATGTTTTGCTGTGGATGGCTTCTATAAAAAGGGAGACTAGGACAAAGACCAGCTGTTGGTAAAGAGCCTTGGTAAGATTAATGGGAGGGAAGACATAGCACAGCAGATGGACTTGTGCCACAGGAGGGGAGGGGTCAGTGGCTCTTACAAACCTCATAGGCAGAGATGTTGTTAGTAAAATAGGTTTTGACAGGAACTGGTATACCTAATTACATTATCCATTTTATAAGCACAAAAATGGATTTTGTTGAAGGACTGAATTTGGTTTGGGTTTTTGCTACATTACCTTTATAAGGCATATTTATGTTTTGCTTGGCTTTGTGTCTGTTTAAAGTAGAAGCATAATCAAATGTGGGGAGGCAAGTAGGACAAATAGAAGCAGCAGAAAGATGGGAGATTAAAAATCTCTTGCGACCTAACTCTACAACTAGATAAAAACTAATCTGTTTATCAAGAAGCTATCTCATTAGCAGAATTGTGCTGGGTTCCCTTTGATTCAGTGTGATTGCAAACAGTGTTACGCTGTTTTATTTTGTGATTATTTTTTTGTAATTTCCTAACTGGCTCCCTAATGTTGCTTGTGTATGTAATGCTTCCAATAATCATACTTCTGTTACATGAATCTATTCACACAAGTATGGTTTCTCTAAGCTAATTAAGATAGAAGTACTTTCAAATATTGAAGTAGATATTCCCAAAGGATCCTTCCCCCTCCCTGCCCCGTTCTGATATTTCAGATCTGACCAAGTTAGTGGTATTGGCATTCTCCTCATTTATACTTCCATACAAGTAAATACATATATCTTTGCTTCTCCTCCATTTTAAGAATTTTTGCAAACTGACACACAGACAGCAAGGCCCATACCTACCCAAGGAGATGTGGTTTGGAAATGAAGAGGAAACCTTGTCAAAGAGAATGATGATAGAGGTCATATAAAGTCTGTTCAATGACAGGATGAAAAGAAAACAGCCCAGTGTTAGTGTTTGATTTCTGTGACATGAAGGACATTTACTGTTCAAAAGCTGCGTTGAAGGGTTCTGTTGCCTGGAGCTTCAAGGAACTTAACAGCTGATAGAAGTGTTTGAACAAACTTTAAGATATTGCAGTAAGAATGTAGATTTGTGATTGATTTACCTTGCTCAGTAGCTGAAAGACAGGATGATGTTTTCTGCTACCTTGGAGATAAGATTTATCTGCAGTAAATTTCTAGTCTAGCCTTGTGTAAGGGAGGCGTAGTGAGAGACTACTAAAAGCTGCTCCTGTTTTAATAAAAAGTGTTTTATTAAGAAATATATCTAAAACTTACAATCTCTGTTCAATGAATTTTATAATATAATTTTTACAAAACTGTCACTAACTTTTAAACTCCTTTCATTTAGTTTTGATTATGAAGATGCAGGATACCAGGCAGCAGACCTTATCAAAATGGATATTCTTCTAAATGGAAATACAGTTGAAGAACTGGCAACAATCATACACAGGTAGGTTGACTGGATTCTCCATTCCAAAGAAATAAGATTTAATATTAATTTTCAATGAAAACGTATATGTATCACTAATATATGAAAAATATGTATGAAAAGAGTATTGAAGGTTTCACCACGTCACCACTTTTGGAGATGATCTGAAAGAGAGGCATTTAAATGCTAGATATATTTTTGTGGTAATAATGTAGGGCAGGGAGGAGGAGGAAATGCAAAATACCAATCTTTTAAGGAGCTTGAAAAATTTAAATACCGACCAGTTTAGGAGGTGCCAAATGAGTTGTCTATGGCACTTACTTAGTACTGAAAACAAAACCCTAAACAGACAAGTAAACAACAACAAAAAGGATTTTTTTTTGCCCCAAATAATTCCTGTTCTCTAGAGAAGTTTGTTGTTATCTTGTCTTCAGACAGAGTACCAGGAGAAGGTAAATACTTACTGGATGTAATTATCTCAGAAATTTTTGCTAAAATGATTCAGTTTCCATAAGTTTCTCAGGAATTATTGGTTTGCTGGTGAGAATAATGCCTTCAATTTCCCAGCCCCTCCCCTTGCCTTCTTCTCACAAAGTCTTTATAAGGCTTCCTTCTGTAACTTCAGCATCCCTTTCATGCAATCCTGAGATGAATTTTTTCAAGGTTTTGTTGTTGTTAGGGGTTTTTTTTATCCTTCTTAAAATACTAACTTGAAGTTGCTAAAAAATTTCATAGCTTTCACATAAGTACAATCCTGAAACCCTTGGAATTCTTGAACCTCAGAAAGTCAACGCAGGAAAATGAAACCCTTCCTTTGTTCAGAATGGCGATGGGGCTGGAGTGGAAATACTCTCTCGTATCATTTCCTACTGAATGTGTTGTTCATAAACGTGCACTGTTCAGCAGTCTCTCTGCATCTCCTACTTTGAAAAGATGTAAAATGCAGTGGCTAACCTTGCAAAACTTAGTGATTGCTTTAATATGTTTCTTGATCAGTTTGGCTTGCTCCCCTGAACGTTTTGCTCAATAAAACTAAAGAGTCTTTCAGCTTTAGATTACAAATAATTTTTTAAACTTGTAGTCAGCATTCATTCTGCTTCTGTGTCAGTTATTTGGAGTCCTCTCACTGTGAATAGACTGCAACTGTCTATATAAAAGAATTACTTATTACTTTTATAAGGAGTTACTAAGACTACTCTATGTTGAGTATTAAACTAGCCAGTATTGTTTATCCTAGTTCTATAAATGTCTTCTAAAACTGCAATGCTAAATGAATGTTATGTAACTGCTTCACAATTAACTTTGCCTTATACAGGTAGCACAGAGTCACATTGTTACTACATGAAAACATTGTAAAACTTTTCCGCTGTATTTTGCTAAAAATGTTCACTAAACATGGATGTTCTTAGAGAGAAGAGACTCATTTGTTTCCAATGGCTTATGAAAGTATCTGTTTAGTAGTTTCTTTGGACCTTTTGTCATTTTCTCTCTCCAAAATCTGAAGCATATCCAGATGCTGAATATAGCTGGTTCATTTTTACTAGCAGATGACAATAACATTTTCTTTTCCCTATTATATAAAAATGGATGGTTTAGAAGTATTTGTGTAATATGGACATCTTTTGACCTTGTGGGTCTACAATCTATGAAAATCCTCCTTGATCTTCTAGTTCAAAATTGCTTTTGAAGCTGTGACAGTATCAAAATGGCTTCAGTGTGATACATAATCAAGTGAAATGTGTGAAAAAGGTGGCATACTGAGACCACATATTAGATGTAAAATTATGATCTCATCAGCTTATCTGTTGAGTCAAAAAGAGGAAAACTTTTACTAAAACCCTTTTATCATAGAATGGTTTGTGTTGGAAGGGACCGTTTAAAGATCATCTTCTCCAACATCACTGCAGTGAGTAAGGACATCTTCAATCAGATCAGGTTGCTCAGAGCCCCATCCAACCTGACCTTTAGTGTTTCCAGGGATGGGGCTTCCACTGCCATTCTGGGCAACTTGTGCCAGTGTTTCACTACCCACATTGTAAAAAAAAAAAAAAACCAAAAAAACCCCCAAAAAACAAACACCAAAAAAACCCACAAACAAACAAACAAACAAAAAAGAAGCCTACCTTATATCTAGTCTCTAAATCTCCCTTTTTTCAGTTTAAAACTGTTACCCCTTTTTCTGTTGCCAGAGACCCTCCTGAGAAGTCTGTCCCCATCCTCCTTATAAGCCCCCTGTAAGTACAGCAAGGCCACAATAAGGTCTCCCAGGAGCCTTCTCTTCTCCAGGCTTAACCACCCTTACTCTCTCAGCCTGTCTTCATAGGAGAGGTGCTCCAGCCCTCTGATTGCTTTTGAGGTCTTCCTATGGACCTGCTGCATCAAGTTCTTATCTTTCTTATGCTGAACAAGAAAACAATCAGTTTGGTCCATCGATCTGTTTTTGAGGTTGTGAAAACAGTGATGACTTTCTTTTTCAGTGACAAGGCCTATGCTACTGGCAAAATCCTGTGTGAACGTTTAAAAGATGCTATACCTAGGCAGTTGTTTGAAATAGCCATTCAGGCTGCTATTGGCAAGAAAATCATTGCAAGAGAAACGTAAGTGAAGCCCTTCTGTTTCCTTTTTTTTTTTTCTCCTCTTTTTGGACTTAAAATGCACTTCTAATCTCTTACCTAAATAGTTTTATACATTACAGAACTTTGATTTTACCGTACAGTCATATTTTTCTGGTATATGCTACCATACCTCTTGGAAAAAAGCTCAGAAGCATTTGAGTGGTATCTGTGACTGAAAACTTTGTATAAATCTAATTAAAACAAAAAAGCTTTCTTTTTAAATTGCTTGTGGGTCAGCATTATGCTTAGTGTGCAGAGTATAACTTGCAACGTCCATGTATTCACTTCCTCTTTGGCTGTGGAAAACATTTCTTGCTACTGAAAAAAAAAAAAAATAGCTAGTTGTGGAATACTTTAATCTCTGTGAAAATCAGCAAAAAAACCCCAGCCTGAACCGTTCTGTTTCAAAGGAAATATGTTGTAAGCTGCACACACAACTACTTTGTAACAGCAGTCACTTCTTTCAGAGGAAACTGTTCCTTGATGTTTTATTTCTTGTCACAATTTTGCTGTTGCTGTTTAAACAGGATTTAGATAGTGGTAAAAGAAGTAAAAGTAGGGATCCAAGAAGAGGAGATGTAAAAATTTGTGTATATAACTATATATACACATATATGTAACACTTACTGTGAATCATAGCAGAGATCCTAAAGAGGCAATATTGTCATTTTGATGTTAATATTATACACTCTGAGGAATATTTCTAGAATTGAGAAGTGTGCATTAAGTCTGTTTAAAACTTTGTTCTGTATAGAACATATGAAAATGTTGTGATTCCAGTGCATCTTACAAAGCTAGTAGAAAAAGAACACTTCCTGTTTTGACGAGTTGGTATTTAGCTGCACGTACAGGCGATGTTCTGATGTGTTAAAGTATATATGTTATTTTATTTTACAGGCTGAAAGCTTACAGAAAAAATGTTGTGGCAAAATGTGTAGGTATTTTTTCACTTTTTGATGTTTCTGACAGATGTAAACCTAAGAGTC
>NW_008625307.1:0-11355 GCF_000691845.1 Merops nubicus | reverse complement strand
AAAAGCCCAGCAAAGCCATGTTCTGCTTGCGCTCCTAAGTGTCAGTGTACAGCACAACTGTTATGTTATTATAGCATAGCTATTTGGAGTGTAAAATAATCTTTTGTTCTAATGTAACTAGCATTTCTGAACATTTTTAAGCCCTTGAGTTTAGTGTTGCTGAAGTGTACTGTAGTTGCATTTAAGCTTACTAAAATATTTTTTCCTTTTCTTAGTATGGTGGAGACATTACAAGAAGAATGAAGCTTTTAAAGCGGCAGGCCGAAGGGAAGAAGTTAATGAGGAAAATTGGCAACGTGGAAGTACCAAGAGATGCCTTTATTCGTGTCTTAAAGAGACAAAATGACAAATAGAGATCAGTAACATGGAGCTGATTATTCTGTTTTTTTTGTAGACAGTAGCATAATGAGCTAATGTACAATTTATTACTGTGAGAGAGAACATATTTGACTCTAAGTGGTGTAAATTGAATATATGTGGGAATATAAATTAAAAGGACTATGTACTTCAAATGTACAGATACTTGTAGATGACTATGAAATTAAAGTTATTTAATTTGACTTGACTGAATCTAAGTTTTCATTGGATATCATTGGTTTTAAATTTTTAACACAATTATGTTTTATTTTTGCATTGCAAGTCCTTATGGAAGAACAGGAACAATGTAGGAGAATTTATAGAAATAATTGCAAGGTATGTATAGACAAGCAGTGCTGGAGTTTTTTTTAAATAATTTTTGTGGCAACAGTTCACTTTTTTATCAAGCTACTTCCTGTTTTACTTTCTAAAGTTGCTGTTGTCAGGAAATCATGACGATGACAGGAAATCACATCAGGAAAAAGCAATCATGACATTTTTTCATGTACCACACTATTTATTTTAAACTTGTTAAAGTGCGTCAGTGTACCATTAACACAGCCTAACTATACTAATTGCCAAAGAAATTGTAAATTTTAACATTATAAAACACAAAATATTTAACTGCTCCACCAATTCAGGCCTTAAAATAATTCCTTTGGTGTGAAAGCTTGGCTAGAACATGTCTTGGTGTACTTGTTAATGTTGTTCACATACTGAAGTTTGTCAGCGAGTCCTCACTTGAAAGTTGTAGTGAAGTGTGCTTAACAGAAGCTCTTGCTTTTGGCAGTGTAAGCAAAGCAATCATAAACACAAGTTCATGACTACACTATACTGTGTTTACAACCGCATGTCCACCTCCAAAAGCTTTTAAGGTATTTTTTAGATCTTCAGGGGCTAATTTAGGGTGTCACAGATCTTCATTTCTTGTTACTAAATATATTTTAGAGAACAAATTGCTAGTAATGCCTATTGAAGTGCTCAACTGCAAGTTAAGGCTGCTCTTAAATTTAGGCTTGTAACTGCAATATGAGGTTGATTAATCATAAGCTAGTTCATTTATTTCTACCCAAGTAAAAGGGTGAATTGGGAAAATTCTTAGATGGAATTGAACTGGACACCTTCAGAGGTCCCTTTCAACCTATATTACTCTTGCGTCTACAGAAAGAGGAGGGAGGGAATTCTGATACTTTAGTGGTTTGGGTTTTTTGTTGTTTAGTTTTTTTTTTTTTTATTTGAAGCTGTTTCAGATCTACTGAAAAACCAAGGATCGGGATGTGAACAAGGTATCCTATTATTTCTAAAGGCAAATAAGCTGCTGCTACTACTACTGATCTTGAATAAAGGAAAGATGCTGTGAATAAAGGCTCTTTCACATTATTATTCCCCACCCAAGAAAGCTTTTTTTTTAGGAATGCTAGTTCAAGACAGCACTTAAGTACACAGGTATCTTGAATAAAGTACATATACAGCAATGTGTGCTGAGAGCAAAGGAACAAAAGCAAGATTTATTCTCCTCCCCCCCTACAACAGACCTAAGGGAGATAAAGCACTGGCTGGCTCCACACTGAGGAGCTAAAGGTAAGCTAGAGATTATCCAAGTAGTAAATCTTTCAGACAGTTGCCCAGCATGACACATCAAATATGTATTATTTAACTAAACGAAAGTTACATGCGTGGATAAAAGCTGCCTTGAGAATAAGACTAGAACTTTCTCTTTTAGCCTTTTTATAGCTGTCTGAAGCAGGAAAAAAAAATAAAAATTCTTAGTCTAATTCTAAGAGGACTTGTACATGATGTCAGTTTTGAGAACAAGGACTTTAAAAAAGGGGTTAGTACTGTTACAGTAAATGAAGTGTTATTTTTGACACAAAATAACCTGATTCTATCTGTTCACGTTTCAAAATATACTTTAAAATAGTACTGAAAAAAAAAAAATTAAATGCTAAAGTAGATGTGCCAGTCTAAATTACAATTTACTCCTTTACCCAAGAACCCATAACTTAGGACTTGCTGAATGCAAAAATGCCTGCTTTGCCATTTAGATTTTAACAACAAACTGCAGGTAATAGGTAAAACTTAATGTACCTTACAGATTTGACTTATTTTTAGTAGTTGACAAGTTTGAAAGGTACTGTCATTGAAGAACTGGTATTTCATAAGAAAGTAATGGGAAGTATCTTAAGGACTGAAATGATAAAAATGATGTCGGAGTATTAAAAAAAGTCATTAATTTACAGGGCCTGGAGTCTACATCCTGTAGAATTCCTAACTTCAAGCTTCAACAGAAACAAACTGTAGACCATTCATGAGAAGAGGCAGAAACAATCTTAGACCCACTGAGATAAGTACAGTACTTAAACTGGCCTGTGTTTCACAGAAGTTCCAGTAGTTATGAAGGGAGAAGAGATACTAATTCTGTGGTCGCACATGTCTTGAGAGAACACAAAAAAAGGCTTTAGTTGGCAAAGTTGCCAAGAGAGGCAGATGACTGAAAGGTGCCCTGGAAAAAAAAACAAAAATAAGGAGTTGCAAGGGAGAAAAGCTTTTATAAGTAGAGGGATATAAAAGCTATGGGTTTCTATTCACACTTGAACCTGAATTCTTTTGTTTCCTCAATAGAATTCCTAATTTCCCACAGGATGGATCATGATCATTAAGGTAAAAACATGCATGAATTCTTTTAAAAGTAACCTAAATTCAAGATTATTTTTAGTCTCACACTTTCATTATAAAAAGTGTTTATTTTATAAAATCTTTACTTAGCTGTAAAGACTAAGAATGGCAAGTGTAACAATGTAGTTTGTGGGTCATATGCTACCTTTAAGAGCAGTCTAAAGCACAGTCTTTTAAAGGTTACCTCCCCAGTGTTGCATTATGCTTCAAAAATGCAAGTGCAAAAGTCGAGTCTTAAAACCTGAAAGTCTGTTTTAAATCTGTGGTTGTTCCATCTACTGTTAACTGAAACCGTAGGCCTGGCTTCCTACACTGCTCTAAGCAGGCTGACCCACCCTTTTGTCATTTCACAAAACCATAAAATAGCCCAGGTTTGAAGGGACCTTCAATTGACCCTCTGGTCCAACCCTTTCTGGGAAAGGTGAGCCTAGGTGAGATGACCAAGCTGCACCGTGCAGCTGCATCTTCAAAAACCTCTAGCAGTGGGGACTCCAGCCCAGCCCCAGGGAGGTAACAGGGCTCATAATAAAGGCCACCTGCCTGTCACCAAGGTGAAACTGTTGAAGTTCTGCTTTGCTGCACTTTCTGCCAGTGAGTATTTTACATAAGGGCATGCTCCCTCACCCAAAGAAATACAATCCCAACCCTAAATCATTAAACTCTTAACTTCTCCCTTAGGTGGGAGAATGTACAAATTCCTAACCTCTCCATGAAACCCTGAAGTATTTATTCACATCAGAAGTTTTATTAGAAACAAAGCAATTTTGAAATTATAGATGATATATCAAGTTTTACTTATATTCAAAGTAGGAAATAACATTCCTTGTAAAAGCTCAATGATTATAATGATACAACAAGAGGTAACTATTGCAACATGATTAACAAGTGACTTTAAATGATCATGTATTGAACTTGCATACATTTTATTCCTGTAAATTAACATCTTTTCAGGCATTTAATTCTAATATCAATGGTACAATTAAACAGGTACCTCCAGGAAGGAATCTTTAGATTTTTTTTTTCCTATACGTATAAAGCTCAATTACCAAAAATATAAAAATCCTAAAGTAATTTGAAATATGTGAGAGAAAAAATGTGCTATGACAGAAATTTAATATTTTTATCTGTGGAGTAAGTTATAGCTTTCAAGAATTTGGTACATTTTTAGGCACTGTTTTTGTATTTTTATTTGCCTGAATTATACAGCAGGACTTGAGATGCCCAAAAACTGTTCAAGATAAATTTAAGGCAACCAAGTGCAAAAGCTCAGTGTACATTAGATACATGTAAACAGAACATTTCATAGTAGAAATTGTACAACTATTACAAGTCCATAGTGACAAAAGCCAAAACCATTCTGCCTTAGAGACACAAATGCAAAATGTAGTTACACTAATCAAGCCAAAAATTACAAATTCCTGCAGATAAAATCTCATCTTCTCTAACACAAGGCAGATGCATTACATTGCTGTGCTAGAATTAAGTGCTCTGCTCTTCTCCCCTGCACAACATGCAGCCTCCTCCCAAAGGTTTGATCCGTTTCATTTAGGGATGTATCAACCATCAACAGAGCTCCCAAATGTTAAAGCAAAATGCACAACACAGCAAACAGATGGAATGTGAATGTACAGATATTGGACCTTTTAAAAAATACAGTACCTAGGATTCCCCATTTTGAACAGTTTTCAGCATATTGCATAGCAGTGAACGCATCTGCTACCTAAAACTGTTGCTGTTGACCCACATGGAGTTCCTCTTCAATTCTTCTTTAGTTTTCTTTCATACTGTACAGTGGGTCCACAAGCTTATTGTGCACATGCATTAAACCTTGAGGGGAAAGCAACAATGCCAGCTTTACATTAGTTATACTTTTTCAGCATGTCCTTCTATCCACATTTTTATTTGGAGTTTGCTTCAAAGTATACATTTTAAAATAGATCACTGATGAGAATAACAATGACTAAAGTAGCTTAAAATCAGATATTAAAGACAGCACATATATTCCTGTATCACTTGAATACTGCAGGACACCTTCAGTACAAAGTGAGCAGGCATGAGACAATTCTCTGGTTAGACCCATCAAAAAGTACTTCCAAATTAATTGAATACATGAGATTCACCCACCTTTCTCTTGTACTGAAAACTGCACAACAGCAAAATTCCCTCATATCACTACTTATCATAAAATCAGATGTATGCATACTGATACTTCACAGCTTGAATGGCAATGGTCTAGCATTGTGGTATTACTGTCTTTGGATTTAGTAGTGTACCTGTGTTCCTAGACAGCCAAAACCAAAACTATCCAGACTAATAATGCAGATTTGAAACTTCAGTAGTTCCCAACTGTTTTCTATTCTAGCTGGGCTTTTTTTGTGTCATCTACAAGTCATCAATAGCTGTGATGAGGGGAGTATTTGTTTTTCCTGTTAAGATACTTTCGAAAGTGGTGAAGAACAATTAAAAAAAGGTGCTGCTTTCTTTACTTTGTTTGCTAAGTTAGGTAACAGTAAAAATGTTACTTAGATTTTCCTAGGTGGGACATTCAGTCACTGGTATGTTTTTAATCTTAGCTGACCTAGGTGCCCTGGAGCAATAACTGACCAGAATAACTGACCAGTGTTCACAATCTGCAAAGTGAAAGTCCATTTTAGTACCAAACAAAAGATGAACTTCTAAAATTACAAACTTAAGTAGTATGCAATATTAAAATTAGAGAAATTTTCTTAGAAACCATTGAAAAAGTCTAACAGTAATGCACATTTTAGTGAATATGTATGGCAAAGAATATTCAAATACCTGTAATACAAAATGCAGATGTTACTATTTCCTTCTCCACTTAGTGACACATTCAGCCACACTAAACAGCCAACACACCTAAAACTGACTCAGTAACCTGGCCCATTTTGTCCCTAGAGGTAATGACTTAGCTTCAGGTATTTGTGCAAAAGAAACCCAAACCTCAGAACTCAATCTAACTAAAGAAAACAGTTTCTTAGATTTCATGAAGGAAGACTACTGGTTTGATGTACATGGGAAAGATCAAGTCCAGTATTTTTCAGTTTAACAGTGAGAACATATTAAGTATACATTTGCTACAAAAGCCATTTGTACTGAAAGAGTAAAAGCTGCTCACAAGACTCAAATGAGAACCATGATTTCAACTTTAAAACATTTAATTTCCTACCAGTGTTTTTCTGATCTAAAAAAGGGAAATGAAAAGGGAGATAACTACCTACTTCCTAGAGGCATGAAAAATGCTTACCAAAGTATTGCCTCTGCTATATTTAATGAAGGCTATTTTAAATCCTGTTTATGAAATCCTGTTTTCAGGAAAACCAGTTAGAAACAAAAGGGTTTTTTTAAAGGTATGCACCAGAGTCCTTACTTGATAGATGCCAAAACAATTATTACAAGGTAAAGTCTCACTGTAATATTCAGGTATGCATGCTTTGAACAAACAAATTTCTGCAATTTTAAGAAGAGTATGCACAAGTCTGTTAAAAACTATCCTGAATTGACCTATCTGCATTAAATTCAAAATTCTTTTTCTGCTTCATTCTGCAAGGAAGTTACCTTTCCCTTTTCCAATAGTAACATTTAAGTACACTTGATAATTTTAGCTTTTAAGTTTCCACAAAGTTAGAAAAAAAACCCCTAGAATAACTCTTACTCATCTTCACTTACCAGCCAGCGTGGTATTTGATTATCAAAATAAAAAGTAGAACGTCAGTTTCATGTAGTGCCTTGAGATTTTTTAAAACTTACAGTAAATAGCTACTCTAGTTAGCAGTTAAGAGCTACCTAGCTTCCTAAGAAGTCTAACCTGAAGACCAAGCTTCAGAAATAAATTATGAATTTGACCTACATTCATTTCTCCTCTATCTTAAAAGGGCAAAATCTCACCGATTTGAGAGTAGGTAAAATAAAGCACGTTTAAAGTAATTTTTTTAAGAATTCTATTGTTCTGTATTACAGGGTACTTAAATACAATGTGACACAACAGCACACATTCATACGCTGTAGCCCTTGACATTTTTAAAGCAAGGTTCAGTGTCATTCATACCTAGTAATTATACATTTGGTTTATATCTTTCCCATGCAAAGCTTTTTTTTTAATACAAAATACAGGATAATAGTTAGAATTTACAAGTACAATCTAGCAGCATGACAGAGGTAAAGACTAACACAGCACACCCCCCAAGAGATAGAAGTGAACTGCATACTGAAAAAAAACCCCAAAATTAACAAGTTAGCTGCAAGTGATGTCAGGATAAAAATCACATTAATGCCAGAATTTCAGTCTAATACATATAAGGACACTGGTGATATAGTGCTGTAAAAAATTTCCTAAATTACAGTCTTGCTCTCAGGTGCCACAACTACTGCAAGTAGAATTGCTAGTGAGAAAGAGGATTGAAGAGGATTGATTTACACAATTGCATTTGCTGTGCTAATATTTTTAGGAGAAAACTACTCTTCTCAGCTTCTACAGCCTCAGTGAAACAGTTCACATCTAGGAAATCTCATTGACTACCAAAAATTCCAACTTAAAGTTTGCCTCAATATACCTGCTACAAATACAAACAGCACAGTAAAAGGGTGCGATGTATTCAAAATCAGTATAGATTGTTATGCTAATTGCACTCTGTGAAAAGAGTTCTCAGGTGGACTCAAGGTCTGTATCACATTCCAAATTTACTAGACAGCACATTACAGCACATGGCAAGACAGCTGAAGATTACTAAACTATTGTTTCAAATGGGAAGCAAAGGAAATATTTTTCCAAAGTAGATTTCTCAGGAATATAAGCAACACAAGTTATGCCTCCTAGCACTTTTCCATTCACAAGAAATAAGTTAACATTTAGTATTTTGAATATATAACATTATACATTAGCTACTGTAAAGTGTTGGAAGGCTCAGACTTAATATAAAGTTTGGGGGTTTCTTAACACATGTAAACTCTGATTCAGTGCTCACCTTTAAAGTACTTCACAGTTTTAACTCTTAGTTCTAAAGTAGCATCTTCATCACACACAAAGATAGTACGAGGGTGTTGCTGGAAAGCAGAAACTGTCCACATATGATTGACTCCTTCTTCAATTGCTTTGTACAAAGCAAAAGCCTTATGTGCGCCTGTTATAAGAATCATCACCTGCAAAACAAAGGTCTCTTTACTTTCAGTCCCAGTATCAGCACCAACTAGTCTTGAAAACAGACACATGCAACTAGAACTAAATGAGTTCTTACTTCTCTAGCATCCATCACTGTACCCACACCAACTGTTAGCGCCATAGTTGGTACTTTAGATAAGTCTCCATCAAAGTATTTAGCATTTGCCAAAATGGTGTCCATTGCTAAAGTCTTTAATCTTGTTCTTGAAGACAAACTCGATCCGGGTTCATTGAATGCAATGTGGCCATCTGGACCAATGCCTTTTCAAAGTTAAAAAAAGTAAATCATTCCAGACCTGCGAGTCAACAAATATCTTCAAACATTGCAAACAAATAAAAGTTTTAGGACTCATTCTTTTCATTTGGTTCCCCATTTTCAGTAAAAAGCATTCAGAACTTACTTGAAATGATGTTATTAGAAAGTTGGACACCAACCATACTGTTTTGATACAGATTCTTAGTTAATCACAGAACTTTTTTTTTACACGATTGAAAAATGGGGGTTAAGCAAGTTGTGAAAATAGTGATTAAAGAGTGATTATATTTGTTTGAATCATAACAAATCACAGAGCATTTCCTCATACCTCCAACAAACAGATCAATCCCCCCTGCTTCTTCAATTTTCTTTTCAAATGCATCGCATTCCGCCTGCAAGTCTGGAGCGTTCCCATCAAGGATATGAGCATTATTTGGATCTATGTCAATATGTTTAAAGAAGTTATTCCACATATAGGAATGGTAGCTCTCTGGATGGTTTCTTGGAAGCCCTGAAATCATTGAGAGTGAAAAGAACACATGACAGGATTTAACCAAACAGCCTGAATTCTAGTCTCTGTGTAACCAATGTAGGGCACGCCAGGCAAAGCCAAGTAACTCAGATAAAGCAGTATTTGAAATTATATCAAGAAGAAAGATTTCCTGTTGGCATGCACAGAGAGCATAAGGTCTTTCTTCAAAAGAAATGCACTCAGTATTATGTGGCAACATGTTTTCTACAGAAGTACTGTGAAGCACTGAATTTAGCCCAGGACCCACCTGTTCAATACATGCATTTGTGTGGATAAAGGAACAGAGGAAAATGCTTAAGATGACCCCGTGGACAGATGCCCAGCACAGGAGTACAAACATACTAGACTGACACTGTCCTTTGACAAAGCATTTAACAGTTTTCATAATGGAAAAAAAAATCAGTATAGAATGATCTCAAATAATTAGCACCTTACCTACATATTCATCCATGTTGAAAGTCTTTACATATTTGAAAGAGAGATCTCCATTCTTGTGATATTCTATCAGCTTTTTGTAACATCCCAAAGGTGTACTCCCTGTGAAATAAAGGTTTTCTGCTGTTCTATGTATTCACACAACATTTTCAGTCTATTTAAATCTTTTCATAGTCAAATTTTTGCTTTTCAACATACTAGAAATCTACTACTTCTCAGCGAGTACTTCTCAGCTTTTCAAACTTTATCTCTGGGTTTTATTTTTTCACAAATCAAATCCATGTTTATACTGAAGTATGTTGGAGTATTGCCAAAAAATATATCTGTGTTCTTTTAAATACGGTATCTGTTGGCAATGATACACAGCTGTAGGTTTAGTCATTTATGTAAGCTTTGAATAAAACTTGCCTGTTGGCAGACCAAGTGTGAAATACCTTCCTTGACTGGGCTTGAACTGGATAATACGGTTACAGATGTATTTCGCTGCCCATTCGCTTGCCTGATCATAATCTTCAAGAATTACTAGCCTCATTATGGCAGTGAGGAACTTGTATGACAAAACAAACCTGGAGAAAATGTCAAAGGTTTAAAAGTGAACAAGAGAACCAGATGGATGGTTGTAAAACTCTCAGATTACAGAAGAGAGAAAAATGACCTTTTATACTGATGACGTACAGCACTAAAGGATATTTTACGTGCATAAGCATACTGCACGATTGCAGTTCTAGTTCAAGCTGGACTCTTGGACAATCAAGAGAAAAGCTACACAATCCATGTGATAGATTACAGTAAAAGTATTTATTAAAATTCACAGACCAATTTAAATTAACTTGTAGGAAAAAAACAAAACAAAACAGAACAATCCACTTTGAACTTCAATCTTTTAATTAGCTGTTACTATTAGAAAAGAGGCATTACTCTCCTTGAAAGAAGAGGAAAGAAGTAAAATTCCTGTCTCTTATGACCAGCTGAATGGCTAAAACTTCAAAGACCAGGCCCAGAATAACCTCATGCTTCTATTTTCAAAACACAAATTGGAAGTAAACAATTAAAACTCCTTTCAGTCACATTCTAGCTCCATAACAATGCTTCAGAAAGCTTAATAATCTGAAAAAAAAAATTAAAAGCATTAGATACTTGAAATACAATTCACAGGAAAAAGTATCTATGAGAGGTCACATTTCTTTCTCTGCAATATAGCTTTAGACAGAAGTGGATCATGCACTATTGACTTTGAATACAACTGCATCATCTATTAAGATGAGTATCTAGAAAACAAGCCTCACTGTTAAAGCCACACAAGCATCTCTTGCATTTAATGAAACTCATTTTTCCACGAGTTTCTGCTAAATAGTCAGGTCACTATCAGAAAAACGGAGGCTCCTTAGCTAGTTTGCGGTGTGTTACTCTTGTCTTGCCAGGTCTGCGTGTCCTTGGCTGTCAGAAGCCTAAGGCCAAGGTACGTGCCAATCCACCACTAGCACATGCTACTCTTAGCTGACCCCGAATGAGAGGCCAGTTTCAGAGGAAATATGAATTAAATGACGGCAGTGCTTCACAGAGTAACATCTGCTCGCTCCCCTAAATAAGGAAGGAAGCGAACTCTACCTTGTGCTGACCATGCCGCCTCCTCTCCCTGCACAGCGGGGCCAGGACAAACCGAACTCACCTTGGCAGCGGGAAATATTCCGCACGGACCGATAAAGTTAACACTCACTTTTCCCCGAGGAGCAGAGAAAAACTGTCCACCAGACAGACACCCCGCAGCTTTAGGGCGGCCTCCCACAGCTTTAACGATTTAAACTGGAGAACACGGTGACGCTCTCCAAGAGAAGCGACCCGCGAGCGGCCCCGGAACAGAACGCCCGGGGATTTTCTGCCGAGGGCGGTTTTTCCGGAAGGCTGGTGAATCTACGCTGTGAG
>NW_008625306.1:0-597 GCF_000691845.1 Merops nubicus | reverse complement strand
GGGGTGTCCCCATACTGGGGGTGTCCCAGTCTGTCCTGTTCCCCCTGTGACTCCAGCTCCTTGTCCCCCAGGTCCCCGTGTCCCCGTCCTGTGGCACTAGAGACCCCCAGCCATGGTGAGTGTGGCCAGACTGGCCAAACTGGGGCCACTGGGGCCACCTCGGAGCCCCCGTGGCCACCGTGACTTGTGCTGGGCTGCTGTGGCCACTGAGGATGAATTTGGGCTACCGTGGCCACCTCAGGGCTACTGTGGCCACCTGGGGACAGCTGTGGCTGTGCCAGGGCCACCGTGGGTGTGTTGTGGCCACCACAGCTACCTTGGGCCACCAGAGCCACGTCAGGGCTACTGTGGCCACCTCGAGACCTCTGTGGCAGGTTGGGGCTACCGTGGGTGTGTCAGGGCTACCCTGGCCCTGTTTGGGCCACCACAGCCATGTTTGGGCCACTGTGGCCACATGGGGACCACCGTGACCCTGTCAGTGCCACTGTGGCCGTGTTGGGGCTACCACGGCCATTTTGGGGCCACCAGAACCACGTTTGGGCTACCAGGGCCACATCAGGACAGCTGTGGCCGTGTCAGGGCCCCCCTGGCTGTGTC
>NW_008625305.1:2742-26900 GCF_000691845.1 Merops nubicus | reverse complement strand
CCTATAGATGGCCAGGACCAGGCCTTTTGCAGATGCAAAAGTGAGAGTACAACTGAGAAGCCAGATTAGCAACCAGGATGCTGAGTACAAACAAGTTTTAAGCAGGGACTGAATAGCCCCATTCTAACCCCTCAAATGCTTTTTCAGCTTCTATCAAATCATCTGCCACAGGGGAGTTCCATTCATTTGCCAGGTGGATAATGTTGCACACAGTGTTCAGGCATTTTCAGAATCTGGTTTTTGACAACTACCACTTGGGAGGTAGATGTAGCCCGTGTAGATTTCTTGTTTCTAAGCACTTTTGTTAATACCACAGCTAATATTTTATGATCTAAATTTATGAGAGCAACGACTCAGTAATTACCACAGAGCAAAGGATCACAATCAAGTTTTAGAATGAGAATAAATGAAAATTTAATGGAATTGGCCACATTTGGGCAGTTTTTCACAGAAGTGCAGTGGATGCATGGCAGGAACGAGCCACGTGCCTTGCCAAGTTACAAGTGCTGGCCAGCAAGTGTTAAGGAGCTTCTCAACAAAAAGACTGTAAAAAAAACTATTTTCAAGTAGTCCAGACATTGTGCTTGTCTTAATTTTAGTCTAATAAAAATAACAGGTGAAATGTGCTAGCAGAATGTTTCTCCAAGAAAACCCTGGTGGTGGGAAATGTCAGTGACAGTCTGACTACACTATATATAACTGAAAGGAATTTCTGAAAAGCTCAGGCAGCCTCAGCCATAATTTAGCTCATGAATTTTGGTAAAAATAAGAAGATTTGAACTAGAAAATTGCTAAAGAATTCAGGCAGTGCTTCTAAATTTCTTTGAGGAATTCAGAATCCTGGGTTTGAAGTAGCAACAAGCATCACTTACAGAAACAATGATCTCTTGGTTGTCACCCTCATCTTTTTGATCTCACCTTCCCTTTTTTTTGGTGTCCAGATTAAGGACAGGGAAGTTTTTTTAGTCTATTAGTTATTTACCTATTATAGTCTATTAACTATCTATTATTAGCAGTGGTGAGGTCATATATGAGAATGGATGTGGGTAGTTAAACCCCTTTTTCTTTGCATTTTCACTGATGAAGCCTGTTCTCCAGAGATTGCCCCTTATTAATTAGAAGTCACATATTACATATATAAATATTCACCTGGTTTCAATCAAGCTGAGGGCTGTTGACACGTGTTTTTACTGGATTAATGAAACTGATTTAGAGACCACGTTCTCAGAAAGTTTGCAGTCAGAATTTTTTATTCAGAGCAGGCAACAAGGTTAATTAGCTCCTGTTAAACACTTCTGGTATCAGAGTATGGCAGCGAGGGAAGTCACACAGAGGAAACACAGGTCAGTGAGGGCTGGGGGGGACCTGATATCTCACAAACTGGGAAGGAGGTCTCCTACCTATGCAGAGGGGAGAAGGGAAAAGGAAGGAGAAACCTTCCAGTACACCAACAAATTTCCACCCCGGTTCCTCATCAGGATTTTATTGTCATGGAGTAAGACAGAACCAAGGCTGAGGTAGTGTTTTAATCCCTAATCCTCCTGACTGAGCAGGACAGCAACCCACAGCTCAGAATTAATGGGGACACATGAGAATGTTTGCCCTGGGAGACAGAGACAGCGATAACAGAGGGTTAAGGGTCAAGTCCATTAGCAGAAAATAACATTTTCATTCAGACTGCATTTCAGGAGTTTAACCCATTTCCAGGGCATCCACAGTTGACTAACCTGCTGCTGAACAACCACCCTATTGAAGGAGGGAGAGAATAGTGGGTGTCGCTCACCAGCACCAAAATGAATCGTGTTAGTCTCTCTGCACTTTCTAAAAGAGCCAATGAATCAGAAGAATAAAAGGGTTTATTTAGAAAAGGAGCTTTCTATTCACAGCTCACCTGGAACTTTTTCTTTGCCACAAAATACTGCATCCTGCGGATCACCTTGATTGCAGCGCGGTGATGCTCTCGCAGCCTGTGGGAAAAAGGGAGGAAGGTGAGGGGGGTGAAAGAGCATCTCCCTCCAGACAAGAAATACAACAGGCTGCCCTAAATGCCTCCCTGACACGTGAATGTGTAACGTAAGGAGCTGGGATTCAGCCTGGGAGCACCACACGCTGGTTTGGTGACCTTCCCCACCTTTCAAGGGTATAAAAATCCAGGATTTTGGCATTTTTTTGCATGTATCTCCCAGCAAAAAGTAGGGCCCCCATAACCTCCTCTATGTCTAAGCAAATCTCCACCCATCTTTCCTAATTTCAGTTCCACACACACAAAAAAAAACCCTATGAAGTTTCTCCATATTCTTCCATTTACAGCTTTTATACACGGTCACTCCAGAAATCCAGGTTTTGTATGTTCTGCCCCCATCCCCTAAATTCTGTACAATATGTTTCTTCACCTCCATGAATTTGTTTTTCAAAAATTATCTTTAAAAACCACTTTCAAGATTTTTGAGTTGTTGGCTGCTAAACCATCCAAATGATCTTGGGGCAGTTGGATCTAACTTCTACATACACACATAGCCCCAAACTGAGGTCTATAAAAAGCCAAAATAATCTGAAATATATCCCTTTCTTCATGCAAACATATATGAAATGAAAACAGCATTTAAAAAATAGTAAATTGCATTAATTACTTTAAAATTGAAAAAAAAAATTGAAAATTTAAATTACTTTAAAACTGCAGATTGACATAGTATCTGGACTTTAGTTTTTAATCACTTTTAAAAGTTCACAACAGATATTTTAAATATTTCAAAGCTTGTGAAAATAACTTATTTTTATTAACATTTAAATATCAAGCACTGAAGTTGTGCTGATGATTTATTCTGCTTGCTCATTCTTTTGGTCATCAAAATGAGCTGGAATGATGTTGCACAACCTTTATTTTCTTTTTAAATGCATGTGAATGTCCAGAATTTCTACCTCTCATCCCAAACGGAGTGACAGTGTTGGGGAAGCAGCAGTAAAAGCAGATTTAGATATTCTGGATGGTTTTTTTCTTGATAAAATCATTATTAGCAATACTGACAGACTGGTGTATTGAGCTGGCACTTCTGTCTGTGCCAAACCTGGAACAAGGATGACTTGTCCCAAAACTGAAGGAAATCAAGTGTTTTGGGGGTTTTATGTTCTGCTTCACAGAGATGGGAGCCAAAAAGATAAAGGCTGCTTAATTTGCTATTAAATATCAAAGGTGTGAAAGTAACTGTCAGGCTGCTACACATACACAAACCCAGTTTGTGATGAACAGAAATCAATTTCAATTGCAATAAAACTGCTTGTTGGATTTTGGTTTATGCCTCATTTCCTCAGGCTGTTCTTCACAGCCCATGTTTTCTGACTAAAATATTTCTCTTTGGGACAGACAGTCACTAGTAAAGCACACCAAATCCCTCATTCTCTGTCAAGAGGATGAGTCCCATTTATAAGCAAGACAGCTGGATAATAAAATTATATTTGCCATCCAGTGGAAATGACAAAATAAAATGATTTTCCAGTGCAGCTATTTCACATCAGTCAGTGTTCAGCTTCCACACCAGGGGGGAAAGTTAATATTCTCATTTTATTCCTTCCCGTTTCCAGCTCCAGTAGGAAACCTTACGGTGAGCTCGTTTCTGCATAGGCTGTAAAATCTAATTCTGCACTACAGGCTCTCTGGATTCCTCAGATTAAATGCTTCTGCCATGAGGGAAGGGAATAAAGGATTTAATTAGTAGCCAGGGTTATGATTCATAGTTGTTTGATCTCTTTTGCAAACTGGTAACAAATGCTTCTGTAAATTGAGAGTTTAACCATTAACTGGCAATATTTGTTTGTTCAGCCACTTGTGACATCTCTGAATTCTGGTTACAGGAGGGCTGGCTGCACCCTGGGGGACATGCAGCGTGCTTAGGTGCAGGTAGCCCCTCGAGAGCCCTCAGAGGAAGAGGTCCAGGAATCCTTTCTCTTAAATTTAGGAGCGTGGTGGGAAATGACATCATCTGAGAGTGCTCACCGAGCAGCAACAGCATCTGAGCATCCTGCAGGCTTCCTCACCATGCCCAGTGATCTCACAGTAACTGACTTCTGCAGGGACTTGCCAAGCACCATCTGAGTGATTCCAACCACCACCATCATTCCAACAGCTTCAAAACCAAATTGTAATAGTTTGTATGTCCATCAAAATAAAAGTAAAGATTACTGCTTCCAATATCAGACAACATCTCAACCTGCACCTTTCCAAAAGACATTGCCACTAGCTTTCACTGGCTACCAGTAATCATCTTTCTCAATATAAAGATAACATCCATCTGGCACAGAACACAGCACACACTACACAACATTTTCTGTGGAGATAAACTCATAAAATTAGGACCCAAAGCCACCAGTGATGCTGTACCATTGTTAGAACCCACAGGAATGATCCAGAAGGATGAAGGAGGCTATAACAACTAGTCAGCAACAGAAAACCACCCTGGTGGTAATAAAACCAATAGATTCATACAAAACTACATTGTTTGTAGGTATAAACTAGGTTTGCTTTATTTGTGCACTGGAAAGTGACCTGTTGTGGATGCAGTTACTCCTCAAAGCTTAAAAAATGAGGATTAAAAATCCCCCAGCAACAAAATACAATGGACTGAGAGCACCCACATTACAAAAGGAAGTCTTACAGAATAAAATGACTAGAAATCATTAGTTTTTCTTGCTTCTTTTTGTTGTTAGGATACTTAACCTACAACACATTTGGAGGAAACTCGATCTCATTAGTCTATTAGAAAGCTAGATTGGAATTTCATGTAATTTGGAAAACAAGCTGAAGAACTTCAGGTTAGGGTTAGCTGAAGAACTTCAGGTAACTTTACAGACATTCCCATTTGGTTGGAAAGTTGCTATGCATTTATAAATGCCCCAGACCATCTCCCTGGAGCCACTTGGACTTTTGGCTGCAATATTATTCCTTTTTCATGGCACAGCCAGCCAAAATCTCCATGGATTTCCCAGACATTCCCATTTGGTTGGAAAGTTGTTATGCATTTATAAACACCCCACACCATCTCCATGGAGCCACTTGGACATTTGGATGCAATATTATTCCTTTTTCACAGCACAGCCAGACAAAATCTCCATGGATTTCTCAAGGTGTGGCTCCCTGCCCAGTCCCTCACTCGCCCACAGCCACAGGGAATGTGCTTCAGGCAGCACTCACCTGCCAGGGAACCTGCTGGGCCACCCCAGCAGAACCTCTGCTGGGACCCAGGCTATGAGTTTTGGTTACAAAAACCAGGTGGCTTTACAATAAAAGGAAGCGAGCAGGTTGGGTTGTGTTTCAGGGAAAATAAAAAAGCTTTTCTTTTTGTAAATGAATTTTTACGAGATTTAATCCCTATTCTGAAACACACAGTTCTTTCATTAAAGAACAAGAAAGGAAAAACAATTACTGCTTGGAAACCTTTCTCGTCCTCACAAAGCTGCTGAATTTTATATCAAAGCTGTAGCAATAATGCCATTAGAAGTTTGTTCCCTTTTCCATCTCAGGAAGGTGTTCTACATATTGGTTTAGTGTTAACAGAAATATTAAAGCAACAAGGCAGAGGAAAGGTGGTGTTAATTTCCTATTTCTAACACTTGCCTTTTTGTTCATTTGTGGAACATTTTCCTATATCAGGACCATGAAGTCTGGCAGAGACCTCCCAACGTACAGGGCCACTGATAACATCAGAGTTAAAAGGTCAATGTTGTCTATTCAGAATGAGTTTGACAAGACTGAAAACTTAGAATGGGAGCACCTGAGATTTATAATATCTCTTACAAAACACCTCAGTAAACTTAATGCTGATTTGAAGTCAAATTCAGTTTTCAAACATATTTAAATCCTCTGCAGTCATCTTAAATTTCTGATTTAGGACAGAGCTAATGTATTAAGAAAGAAGGCTGAAGTTGGTGGGCCTCTGGTTTTTGGCACTAATCATTATTTAGACCTGAACTTTAACACGTTGGTTTTTAACATATTACACTGTGGATGTAAACTGAAATATTTTTTTCCACCCAGGCACTGTGAAATTCCTTGTGACAGAATCTGGTGGATGAGATTCAGGGTAACTGCATTAAGCCATTTCATCAGGGCATTTAAGTCTAATGAAATCTTTCATCGTTAGTCCTCCAGGCACTTTTGGTGCAGAATTTGCTGTGGCTCAAGGTTATTCTTGTCTTTTCACACGTCCTGTCACTCCCTGCCTCTTACAAATGATGGGAATCTCTCTGTACTGGGCAACACTTTAGATGGGATAAGTTGGAAGGGATTAGGTTGCACCACTGAGTATTCTGTAATAGGAAATACCTGATCACTGTGGCCAGGAACTGATTATTTCAGGTATTGTGGGGTCCTAAACTTTTCCTTCCATTTGTTGCTAGAGCCTGGCAACCTCTTGATTTTTGGCCTATTAAACTTACAATAACCTTTGAATGTTAAATCAGCTGATGTTACACTACTTCAGAAGTTGTTAACCCTACAGGGTAGCTCTTTGTTGGATGCATCACAAGGAGTTACAAGACCACTGCAAACTCAAGGCTCAGTTTGGCTTAAATGGCATTGTCCTAAATACACATCAACCTGTGCACAAAAAACACTTAACCAGGAGTGAGATGCAAAAGCATCAAAATTATGAACTCATTAAGAAGTCTCAACTGTTTGTTTCTACTCTACATAATATTTTAGCATGCTAATTTAATAGATGCTGTATCCCACCTCTTAATTAAGATTCATCACATAATACTACTAATAACATCCCATTTAACCTTTTGTTTTGAGACAAAAGAAACAAGGTTTTATTAGGTCAGCTCCTGGCATGGTTCATAGGGGATCCACAGAAGGTCAAAATAATACAGCATTGCTACTTACTTAACCTCATATAACTATTTTAGGCAGAACCTCCTTCAGTTTTTTCCCCTGCATCTCAGTAATAGGTGTATTTTTAAATAATGGTGAATAGAGACATAAAAGTTCTTTTTTTCCTTTGTAAAACCAGCCATAGGCAAGAGGTTAGATGCTCTCACAAGTTCAGGTTATTCCACCAAGGCCTTTGAGAGAGTATCTGAGCTCTTCAACACCAATGAACACCATTGCACTGTTGTGACTGACCAAGGAAAGCAGCTCTCCAGTTGCAGAGGCAGGAATTACAGCAGGAAAAAAAACATCTGAAAGGAAAAGGCCATTGACCTGAATGGCAAGATATCCATTCCCAAAATCAGTGATAAGACTATGTCAGAAATCCTAATATTTTCCATGATGTTTTATCCTACAGAGACAATTATTGGCAAGCTCTCCTGCCATTTAATAATGAAAAAGAGAAGATGGAAGTCGCTGCTGCAGAGCTGTTTCTAGGCACTATATTCTGAGATTGTACTCTATCAAAAACCCCCATCATTGCCACAGAAATCAACTGGAAAACACGAGGTCAGATTCTGTGCTGATTTCCACCATGAGATGCTAGAAGCTGATGGACTGTGAGGTCACCATGGCTTTGGGCCTCCCATCATCTCTGCAGGGGCTCTGCATGTGACTTATGCAGGATGATATGTGTCTGCTCACAGCTGCACTTTTTAGTGGGCGTATCCTCCAAAAATCAAGTGATAGAAGACTATAAACATGAGGGTGTTGCCATAAAAAGCATGGCAAGCCTTGAGCAGACAGCATCAGGACAAAGGGACTTCACTTCCCCCTCCAATGCCATCACTTCAGACCAAAAAGCAGTTATGAATATAGCCCCAAACTGCAATTTTTGCAACTGGAGGCGTTCTCAAGGTTTTGTTATTTTACAACGGTGGAGTAACACATGGGATTTCGACTTGTGGAGAACAGCCTTTTCCTATAAATCACAGGGAGTAATCTGAAACCTAGAAACAGCACAGGGGCTCACATTTATGGATTTAAAACAGATGAAGAGCAAGCAAGCTCTTAACCCTTTCCCCATAATTCCTTCCCGGCGCGAAACGAAAAGGACCAAGCAAGTACTGAACAGAAATTAACTTGGTAAAAACCACGATGAATATAATTCTCTAAACACTGAAAACTTCAGCTTTTAGATCGACTTCCCCAAGGACACAAGCAGAGAATTGTCCCACAGCAAAGCACTGTGAAACTGTTAGAGCACAACCCACTCTTCAGACTGTTCTTTCATCGACTTTTATTTAAGCCGTTTATCTTGTTGAGATTAGGATCTCTCTCCTAGAGCAAGACCTGGCAAACCCAGGCCTCTGGTGTTGAATATCAGGTTATATTTCACCAGGAAAGACGTCACCAGCAGCCTGTCGTCTCACCATAAGGTTATAAACTCCTTAATCAGGCAACAGGAGAACTAATGCTAACACATTAGCAATAATTTCTCTTCAGAAAGGCAAGAGCATTAAGACAATACAAAGAATGTTTATTGTCTTTTAAGATCCTCAACCATTTCTCTATCATTTTAGCCTCTCTTGTGGCTCACTGGGTGAAAAAAAAACAAATCCAGCATAGCTTGTTCAAACCTGAATCCTAAGACTCAGTCTTTTTCTTTTTTCCTAAATAAACCCCCACAATGTGAAAGGAAATGCTGATATTCCAAATCCATTCTAGAGGCATAGTCTATACCTTGTCCTGGTCAGAGTTCCAGTACTTCCAGAAATTCATTCACATGTGACACAACACTGTGATTGAACCCCAAAATGGGCTCGGACTGAAATAAAGTATGATGGTACATCAAGTTAAATCATAGAATCATAGAATCCTTTAGGTTGGAAGGGACCTCCAAGATCATCAAGTCCAACCATTGAGCCATTAGGGCTCTAAAGTCCTCTGCTAAAACAGATCAGAATCTGTCAGGGCTGGAAGGGACTACAAGGATGCAGTGCTCCAGGTGGGGTCTCACCAGAGCAGAGCAGAGGGGGAGAATCACCTCCCTCCACCTGCTGGCCACACTTCTCTTGATGCAGATGGAATATTTTAGAGTACACCCTGAACTAACCAACCCAGGGCAGCTGAAAGAAGAGGGAAGATGATTTTAAGCTTTCTGCAAGATGTGCACACATGGCATTTGCCCATGTTAATCCAACCTCTGTCCCTTTATTGACTGCAGTTCAGTGAAGTGTTATTTTTGTCCATATTTCCTGATGACAAGCTTGGGTGTTTCTGGACTTCACTGAAAAGGTTGCAATTTATAGGAAAAATGTCTTTAAATTAGCAGTGATGGGCACCTGAGTTTTCCTCAAGTAAAGAAGCAACTGCCTGCAAACATCTCAAAAAGCAGCATGAAAAGGAATTCAGTCTTAGCTACTGGGTGTGTTGAAGGAGCAGCCAAAAAAATGCAGTCATGGCCAAGGTTTTGTGCTACAATAACCAAAGACAACCTGAAAAAATATGAGCCTTTTTGAAATAGCTTGCTAAAACTATCCCATGTAATTGCACTTGCAAAGAAAGATTTGGGGAAAACCAGAGAGCATAAGAAAAGAATTTACGTTATTAGCACAATTCTCTCTCATGGCCAACATCTGATTTGTCAAATTATGTGTGAGCAAATCTCAATAAACACAGCGACCACAATTTTTCTTTTTTTAAATAATTTCAAGCCAAAGACTTTTTTTGCAGACTCATACTACGTGAAAAAAATTAAGATTAGACCCTCAACAGCTTCATCTTCATCCTATTATCACGACAGCTTTCTAAAGCCCCAGTCCAGTTTCAAATACAACCTCTCTTGCTTCACTTTAGTCCTGCAGATGCTCAGATCCAGATCTCAGCTTTGTCTCTTGTGAACCCAGGATGAGATCTTCTGTGGGGCAAATGTGACCTGAAACACTCGAGTTCTGTTCAACCTGATGTTAAAGAAAATGCTGTGTGATTCCACTGCAAAAAGACAGGGGAAATTTTATGAGCTGATATGCTGGAGACAGAAACTGGCTGGGACTAACTACTCTGGAATGTGAACTCTGCTTCTTTCTGTGGCTTCAAAGCCCAAGCACAGCTCAACAACATATTTTTTTGGCCTAGAATCATTCTCTAGTCAGTTAGATAAAGAAACTGCTGTGATTCCTTTCTCCTTCCCTAATTCAGGAGCTGCTAAAAAACCTGTTGTATCTTTCAACATGAATACTGTTACACAGAAGAAAATATTTTGCTTACTATTCCTGCAAATAAGTGATGATGCTTACCAAACAATTTACAGCTGAATACTTGGTTAAAAATATTGACTTCCTAACTTTGCAGTTTTGCAACAGAGACTTCTGCAAAGCAACATTCCCTTGGTCTGAGTTGAGGAGCATCAGCTCAACCACACTCATTGTAGCCAACAGAAGTCTTCTAATCCTGGCCAGTTTCAGGTGGGCTCTGTGTGTTCCAGGAATTTTATTTTTAGGGATATTGGTCCAGGGATTGAGTATTCAGAGAACTAGCACAACCAGGAGTGTCTCTTGAAAATATCAGCACAAAGAAAGCTAAATAGAAATTAAAGTTAAGCCACTAATGGCCAGGAGAGTGACTGCTGTCCAGGATGGACAGTCCTTTGAAGGAACACACTAGCAGAATTAAGGAGACCTCAACATTGCTGCTATTTGTGTAGCATTTGCCTGAGAATCAGGGGATTCCCACCTCAAGATCAATGTTGTCCATCACACCACGAAACACATGGAAAATGTGACTTAGGAAAGCAGAGAGACACCTTGCTTGGCATTCAAACTGCTATAACAACAAATTTTTTGGGTGTGAGATAAAGCTTATATACACATACACAGAGCTCTCACCCTCTAGTATCCTACCTGCAGAAGAGCTAGAACCAGAAGCCATCAGCTAACCCCTCAGCTGGTTTATATCAGCTCTGCAATGATTTCATGAGCTCAACAATCCTGCAAACCTCATTTAAGAGAGCACTGCATGAAGTTCTCCTCTTAGCTCTCCATGCCACAGTGAGCCAGCTCTCCTCTCCAGCACCTTCCTCCACAGGAGCTCTTGTTCCTTCTCTGCCTTTACTACACTTTCCAATGACCTTGTTTCTCCCTTTTACTATATCTGTCCTGTGGTTCCTCCTCTTTGTTGCATCAGTAATAAATTACTTACCTTCCTTTTCCTTCCTAGCTCACTGAGACCCATGAAAAGTTACATCTCTTAGGATGAGCAGGGCTTAATGCCCAAGAAAAATGTGGTTTTTGCAACTTCAGCCTCTGATACTCCTCAGTAACATTAGATTTTATTAAACATAGTAAATAAATTCCCAAATAAGCAGACGTACAGCTAATTACAAAACACAGGCAAAGCCTACTGATTACCCATCTATCTCAGAGTGGCTTTATACCTATAAAAGTCTGGTCTTTAACTGGGTCAGAAATAATTTCACTTAATCTCAGACCAAACCAGAAACAAATGATTTGGTCTTTGGAAAACCCTGACTTTTCATATTTTATAAAGGCTTAACTATCTTTTTTTTTTCCTACTATTTTTTTTTTCTGTTTGTGAGCCAAGACCTAAAGCACATGATGAAATGCCACAATAAAGAACATTTTCACAGAATTTCCAGTCTGAATGGGAAGCATGAAAAAAACAAACAAAATATCAACTCAAACTCTTTTCCCACAAGACTTTCATGACCCGCTTTGAAAACTGATGAGATTTGGATGAGGCTGAGAGACTGGATGGGGCAATATTTACTCAGATCTCATCATGTTTACCCACTAATTTTATTGAGAAGTCCAAGATGACATTTTTGTATAGAATGGATTATCAAACTGGTATTGTCTGCCATATAACCCAATATCTAAATATACCCATATATCTAAATATACTCAAGTATATTTTCCTCTCTGTTTTCTAAGTTTAAATATTGTTCTCTTGAACAGCATTTACATGTGTTGTCTGCGTGTGTATGAACCAGATGAAATAGAGCAATGACAAATTATTTATATTTCTATAATTAGGTGACTAAATTGAATTTGTGCTGGTTTTGTTCGTGATGTTCTTTGGTTCTCCAGCAGTTTGGAACGTCCTGAAATGTTTTATCCTACGTGGCAGCCTGTACTGACACCTCTAGGGGCTGTTTCCCAAGGACATGTTATTACCAAACTATTAGGGCAATTATTGGGTTGCAGTCAGGCCTAAAATAAAGGCCAAATAAACTCCTAGATAATTTTTCATATTGAAATGTTCTCCTGAATCTGGGCTGAAGTGAATGTTGTTATGATGTGTATTACTGAACAGCAACTTAACACTTGCAGCTTAAGATTCACATTCAGATAAAGTGCTAAAGGACTAAAGATATTTTTTTATAGTATAAAGAGCTGTCTCAAAGCTCATTTTTATTTTAATACCTGGAATTATTAAAGCAAGTCACTGTACAAGTTCCCCTTCAATTACAATAAAGGGCTTTTCTTAAATAGCTGCATTACAAATTAAACTATGTATTAACTGTAGCTGGACTGTCCTTTATCATACTGACTTCTTACAAAAGTAGTATATCTAATAAGGCTAAAAAAACCCCATCTAATTTTCAAAGTTAGGTATTTATTATTTTAAATTTCATAAACATGAGCTCCTAGGTAAAAAATGGAATCTCACTTCCTTTCATGTTCAACAGTACAGCACAAAATAATCTATCAGTAGCAAAATCATCACAGTTTTAACAGAAAAAATAGCTTTATTTTCTTCCCCTCTGTGTGTGTATAAATATACCTATTTGTTTGATTATTTTTGCAGTGCCTCTACTGAACTACAGGTCTAGTTCACTTTTTTTAGCAGGTGAGGAGAATTTTAAAGTAGTTGGTTGGAAGGAAAAAGTGGAATACAAAGTGGAGGAAATGCTGCATCCTGTAAATGAGGTCAGGCCCCTCCAAGTTTGTTGATTTTGTGCAAGGATTTTATATCTGGCAAGGATTTACACAGGACCAATGTGTGAGCTTCAGGGTGTCTTTCCACTTAGAAACAAAGAAGATATATTTTTAATTCAAAGGTTCCAAAGACAGAAGTCCAAGTATCCTGTTCAGTCAGTGGCAATTTAGAGAATTTAAGTGAGATAGCTGAAATAACTGGTATGAATCCACCAGAATGAAAAAAAATCTTCTCTATTATGAGTTACTCATCTATGTTACTCAGTTACTAGGACAGCCTTAAATAAAAACATGTGGATTAGATAATAACATATAATCATCTAGTTTTTGTAACGTACTCTCACCTAAGTAGATAATTGGCAACGAGAGCTGAACATGAGAACTTTTGACCTGAAAGCACATGGTTTTTTTTCCAACTTCAACAAGAACACACTCTTTCTTTTCTCAAGACTCCAAACTATTTACAAGGGTCATGAATTTTTAATTTAAAAAACGTGCTTGAAGAAGATTGACCAGTTTTTGGAAGCTCAGGATCTTGGAAGCATCCAGCGTGGTGGTATCTATCTTCAAACAGGAAAAATGCCAACGTAGATGCTGGCAATGCCAGTGGTCAAAGCAGGGTTTGGAAAGTATCAAACATCTAAAGCACCTGCTAGTAAAAAAGAGCCAGGGGAATGTCAAGAAGAGCATTTATTCTTTGTTTTTTTTTCTCACACATCCTAAAGTTCAGTGTTCAACTACACGTCCACACCAGCTCTTGAAGAGGGCATAAAAAGGAGAGAGGTGGTAATACAAGAAGATGTGCTCTGAAATGATTTCTCACCTTCCCCCATTTGGGGAGAGCTGTTCTTGCACCAGGGTTAGCACAGAGCTGTGATGGGGTAAAATCTTGGCCTGCTGAAGTCAATAAAAGTTTTGCTATTGACCTCAGTGAGCTGGAATTCCTTCTATTATCTTTAGATACCTGGATAGCTGCCTGAACATCTGCTGAGGTTGCCTCTAAAAAGTCAAAGTGTAATTTCTTAGAAACACTCAGACCTGCTGGTGAGAATTTCAACCCATTAAACCCCACAAATTAAGGGCTCATTAGAAGATGCTGTGCCTGATTTGTTTGGGAGATTTATTATGGACCAGAAATTCTGAGTCTGCTGAAATGATTGGAACACCTTCCTTATTTTTGAAACACCAATCAGGAATGAGAACATGAGGGGAAAAATAGAGGGAAGCATATAGGGGTGGACTAAGATTTTTCTAGCCCAACATTTCCTACAAGCACAATGAATTAAAGTGCAAAGAAATCATTGTACCTACACAAACACAAACAAGTTAATGTCCCAATTTATGATCAGATTTATATCAATATTCAACCATAACATATTCAGGCATCTCTGCATACAAAGGCACAAGGAACCAGCAGTGGGCTGCACAGGAGGAAAGCTCTGGTTTATGGTTTGAGCCAAAGCACAAAAGCCAAGTGCACCTCTGCATGAAAACAACAAAAAAAGAGTTTAGATAAATTCCTCTATAGCTACTAATTTTCTCTCCTATTAACACCTCTGTTCACATTTCCCTTCCATAGCTCACTTCTTGTATTTAACATAGTTTTCTTAACTAAGCTTTGCAATTATACAAATTTTTGTTGAGTGCTTCAGCAGCACACAAAGTGCCTCCACCTTCTTCCACACCCCAAAATTCTAATTTTTCCCAAACTGTGCAAAGGCTTAAGGGAGCATAAAGCATCCCAGTAGAACAAAACGTACAATAGTGTTTAAACACTGACATCAAGCTCAACCAAGTATATTCAGGGACTCAGAAAAGATCTTGGTTGAGAGGAAAAAGGAAATAAATTGCTGAGAAGGCTGAAGAAGATGAAACGAAAAACTTTTGTAGAGGACCATGCTGTCAGCATGTTGGAATTGGACATGTATGAGGCTCCAAACTGTGATTTATTTCCTCTTAAAGAGAAAGAAAAAAAAAATAAAAGAAAAAAGAAGTGTTTCTTTTGAGAAAACTCAATGTTTTCTTCAATTACTTCTTCATGGGAAATTGCAAACCAATTGTCTTAAGGAGCTGGGACTTGAACTGATAAAATGACTGAAAATAGACATGATGAGACTGGTCATAGAAAGTCATGAGAGTTGACCCATGTTAAAGATAGAAAAACAGGCTCCAAGATATCTTTCAGCACTGGTTGAGGAAACACAGGCTGGGGGGTGACTTCCCTGCTCTCTCCATTAAAACACAGCTCCCAGGATGAAGGGCAAGGTGTTAATACTCATTCCATAAAATGTTCTAGGTGTATGTTGAATTTTTAACTTCTTGTTTGGATTCCTTTGTTACCTAGATATCAAGAGTCACTCAAATTTTCCATGGAGTTTGCACACACACAAACTTGCTGCATTTTTTTCCAGGAGTCAGAAATAAAAGACATTGTGATTTAATTAGAAAAATCTTGCTGTTGCTGGTCCAGGTGTCTCCCAATACACGAGGGTCCCACCGAGAGCACTGGGCAATACCTCAGGCCAGATAAAGCACCCCTGTAAGATTTTTCTATGTTTGCACACACACAAACTTGCTGCATTTTTTTCCAGGAGTCAGAAATAAAAGACATTGTGATTTAACTAAAAAAATCTTGCTGTTGCTGGTCCATGGGGCTACCAATACACGAGAGCACTGGACAATACCTCAGGCCAGATGAAGCACCCCTGTAAGATTTTCTATGGATCAGAAGACTGTGGACTTTGCTGAGGTACAAATATTCAGCCTGATAATATTTCTATAATGAAGATAATACTTACAAATACAGTGATAAAGCACAAACTACACAAAGCCCATGCAAGGAGACCCTCCAGATAAAGAGGCAGCATGAGATGAGTTGTTTCATAGAATGGTTTTGGTTGGAAAGGACCTTAAATATCTTCTGGGGATGCAGCCCAGGACACAGTTGGCTTTCTGAGCTGCACTTGCATCTGCTTGAGGTGCTTTGTCCCCTACTTTTAAATCTAAGATTCCTCCAATACACCCTCTGCTCCAAATATTGAGCTGTTGTAACGTCCAAGGCACTTCAAGACAAAATTTACAGCATCTTAGGAAATGCTGGTGTGAGTAGAAACATCACAGCAGCAGCATTAGCACAGCCAAGGGAAATACCCCTGGCCATTTGAAATTCATATCAACCCCTTGTTACAAGCTCAGTTTCAAAGTGCAGTTTGCCACTAGCAGTTTTCTGTTACAATGCCATGCTGTTAAATTTAAAGTGCTTTACCAGATATACAGCAAGCTCAGGGATTAAAAAAATACAAATAAGAACCCACTGTGCTTGCTATAAGTAACAAACCTGGTTTTTCAGCTCTCTTTTTAGTATATTGCTGTCACTGGGAAGAAAGTAGAATCCAAGAATGAGAAATCAAGGTTTTACTTTTATCCTGCTTAATTTGCCAAGCAGTTCCACTTCTTGTGAATTTAGTAACATAGTACAGCCTTTAGTGAACAGTAATCATTGGAAGTATTAGGAAACAGAAGCTAAGGATTAACCTTGCATTAAAACTACTGTTGACCTTATAAGTGTGATTATTTATTAGTCTGTGAAAATCATGACATAACCTCACAGCTCATATAACTATTCAGGTGTATTATAAAAATAAATAAATACCATCCTTCTCCCACCACCACCAGCACTACACTTGAAACCCCTTGCAATTAAATCACTTGAAGTTTTAATACTTATGTTTAAAAGGTCGACACAAACACAGCATTCAGGTGATGGTTAAAGAGTAAAAAGTCAATCAGTAAATTTAATAATTGCTGCATGATTAAAAAACTGCCCACAAAACCAAGAAAGAGTCGAGCCTGCTTTTGTGTTTAAGATGTGTAAGGAATTTTGCTTAGAATATATAGAGTTAAAAAGCAACTGCTTGGTCGTACTGGGTTGTTTGTGCAGCACCAAATTTAAATCCAGGAGAGATTATGAGAAAATTTGCTGCAGGCTGTCAGACCTCATTAAGTTAATGGAAGTGGTAAATTGGCACCTTTCCAGCACATTGTCGAAAGAAAAGAGCTTTCAGCTCCAGAGTGAAGGAGATCTAGTTTCGGTTTGGCAGCTAAAGGAGATTATTAGCTATAAATAATGGCTGCACTGAGATGACTTATATAGGATTGCCTGACCAAAATGAAGGCAAAGAGACAAAAAACATTCACATTTTGAAACGAACGATACAGTCTCTTTGTTGGGTGGAATCTAGAACAGCTTTGTAGACAGTTTCCTTTTAAAGCCTTACTATTTACAAAATCATCTAAAAGTCTTCAAGCTTAGCTACCACTGAACTCATTAATGGAGAGAAAATTCTTCTCTTTGTTGGGTCTTTGAATCTCTTTAAAAGCTGTTACGAAACCAACGGTTGGGTGGGAGGTGGTGATGTACTCACAAATAGAAAAGTATTATATTAATTGGGTCTAAAATGCTGTGGAGTGTTTTTCAGAGCCAGGACAGCAGAAAGGTATCAGCAACCAGGCAGGGCAGGGAACAGAAATCAGGAGAATCAGGAGGTGCCAGTTTCCTGAGCAACCAGAGAAGATAAAATGCTGAAGAACGTGACAGAGGGAAATTTCTCTTTGGACAATGAGATGTGCATGGTAAGATATTTTTCTTACCTCAGATTTCTAAACGGTAAACTGAATTTGAACTAAAGATTATCCTTTGGATTTATACCAATAAGCTCAAACCTGTACATGCAAAAATTAACAGTAGAATGTGTGACTGGATTGCAAACACTTCAAAATTCTGGGGTTTAGATACTGAGATCCTTGGCGTTCAAGCTGAGATCTGAAACATCCTGATGGCCATAAATTTGGTTTATTTATTTATAGTTAGGTGTATCTCTGCTTTGAAGTTGATTTGGTATTCTGCCATTCCTCAGTGGTGAAGTTTTCTTTGGAACAGGTGTTGATCCACAGCACTGAGGAAAAAGCTCCAGCCCTACTTCTGCATAAAGTGAGAATAGGAATTTCACTGTTTGCTCAATTCATTCTTTGTCCTTTTGTTGTTTCTTAGGAACACATTTTAAAGAGAATTTAGGGGCAGTTTCGAGGTGTATTTTGGCCTCAGCTTCTCTGCCAAGGGGTTGGTGCAGGGGTGTGCACACGTCTGTGAGCTGGTCAGTCAAGAGCACCTGCCACCTTGCAAACTGGATTAAGATCCCAGAGATCCCTTATCAGCCTTGCACGTCGACTTTCACCTCTGAGCAGCTCAGTCCAAACTGAGCCCAAAAGTGCCTTCACTCCTGACACCACCAATTTCCCCAGGCACCCAGTCCCAGCGGGCACGGGAGGCACTTCAAAACCTGCCCACGTCTGCTTTTACTTTAGATTTACTGCTGAGTGATGGGTGAATTCTGCCAAAAAAAGTAAACATCAGGTTCCCTCCTGATGAATGAAAGCTTTATTATGCTTTTGAAATTTCTGCACAGAAAAGGCTGACTCCAACAACCAGCTGAGCTAAACGTGGAAAAACAATAACACTCCATCAACGGGGGAACACGCGTGGCCTTCAGCAGGGCTCTGGGGGAGGAACGTCCAGGGCTGCAGGAGCACTGCTCATGTCCTGGTGCTGTGGTGTCCTTTGAAGAGTTAGATGTACTAAAAACACCCTTAATTCACTCCATCCTTTACACACAGGGTGGAAATTCTGCATCTAACGCAGCTACTTACGCTCCTCCCCAAATGAAAACCCCAACTTGCAACTGCTCTTTAATTTTAATTTTATTCAAGAGCAGTTTACCTCACATAGATAAAAAAATGCACTATGTAAATGTTTCTGGGGGAATACTCACTATGAAAACCTAGTGCCTAGCTACTCTGAAATGTGATATCAATTGACTTACATTAAGAACAGCATTCCCTGCAGAAAGTCCTCTCAGCCCTTTAGGGAAGGATGCACCAAGATCACAGCTGAATAGTTTACCCAAGTGTTCAGTTTGAATAGAAAACAAAATTGATTGTTTCTCTTCTAAGCATGACAGGAGCCAGAGAGAAGGCATATGGAATTAACAGCTACTGGCATGAAGACTAAAGATCACACATCCATAAAAAGCTGATCTAGCTTTGAAACGATTGTAACCTTATTTTTTCCCTGCATAACCAAAGGAGTGGAAAAGACTGACCACTGTGTCAATTTAAAGATAAATGTAAATTTAATATTTAAACAAGTAATAAACCCCCAAGCAAATAGGAACAGGCTGTTTCTCCTACTTGTCTCATCAAATAATGCAATAAAACAACTATTTTCCCCCTTAATTCTCCCCCATTACAAGATTATACACTTTATGTACTACAGATTTATAACCAAAAATCTCATAAGTATATCTGAGTAACACAGAGAGGATCCGGGTCAGCAAATCCACCCCAAGAGAACCAAAGCAGTAAGTACCTTCTGATATTCTTCTCTAAACATCTGAAGTAAATGAAGCACACCACAGATGACAAGGTTCTCCAAACCTAGCAGCATTTGAGACTTTGCAGCCTAGTCAACCTTGGCTTTCTTTTTGGAACACTTGGAGAATATGCCTTAAATTTAGGCAAATCTTCTAACCAGCTGAATGTTATAAACTTTGGCAGGAGTGAGGACTGATTGTATTTCTTGAGATAAAGTGACATCACTCTTTTATATGGATACTATAAGCTGGAAAAAGTAGAGAGGTGCCTGATGGCAGCAGTGTCCTAATGAAGGTAAAGAGTAAGGGTGGTTACTGAGTAACCTGGAAGCAGAGAGGAAGGAGATGCTGCAGTCCTGTCCACAGCAGGTGGGACCTCAAAGCCCAGTCACAAGGATTGAAAGGCAAGGAAACAGGGTGAGAAAGGCAGGAGTGGAGAAAGACACCTTAGAGTTGCTCAGGTAGAGGGAAGACAATTCATGAAGCACATTTGAGCACATGAATAGACTGACTTCATTGAGACTTGCTGATAGATTTTATTTCTTTGAAGAAACAAGTTTTAAAGAGCCTGAATAAAGTGTCCTACGTTCAGCTTAAGATACTCCAGAAAACAATACTCAGAGAGCTGTAATATTGCTGCTCTGATACATGCTGATTTTTCTGTAGCTGTAAGTGTCAGTACACTGAATTTTACTGACTTTGGAGAGTGAACTATAACCCTGCTGACAGCAGCATTACACCCTGCATTGCATCAACTCCAAGTTTTTCTTGGAAAAATTAAGGGGTGATTCTTTGACCACTTGTCTACTGACATTACACTGATTTCCATAGAGGTTTCACTCTCTTCCAGCTGTTAATCATGAACTTTTCTGTCCTTAATGTGTTCCAAACAAAACAGAAGCCAAGATGATTTATTTAGTAGTCATTGTTTGTCTTTTGGGTGCATATCAAGACCAATATCCTAAAGATGTAGTCATTAAAGTCCACATGCTTGTTCATTATGACAATAACAAATGAGCAGGATTCTTATGGTGAAATTAATAATTTAAAAAAAGTATTCTTCAGTCACAAATTACTAATCAATATACAGATAAACAATAGGATACCTACAACAATCATACACTTTGGTGACTCAAAAATATCCATTGGCTGTGTAAAATTAGTGTGAGTGGTACCTGAATGTCAGCTCCCATGCAACATCTCAGTGCTTCTAGGCCAATAGAGTTTACCAATGGAAATAAGCTGAAATATTTAATTAAAGTCTTCCTCAAACACAGACATATACTAAAAATTTCACATCTGCTAAATGTTTCCCAGAAGAAAAACACTGATTTTGCACATCCCAGATCTTAATCTGAAGTTATTCTCATCACATCTATTTCTTGGTGACATTTAATTTTCTGCCTGCACATAGCTCAAGATTGTTACTCATAAATAGTACATAGTAAAAAAGTGTTTTATAAATAATACACAGATACATATAGCCTAAGTGTGAAAGATTCAAACTATTTACAAAAAGGAACACATCTAAAATAATAAACTACAGCCAAACAGGTGGTGCTGCCTTGCAGGAGTCTGGAGATGCAGAAGAGAGTTTTTATAACTACTTTAAATGAGGAAGTTCCTTCCAGGAATGAATTTTTAGATGTACTTAGAGATACTTGAAATTAAACTGACAGCAGAATAGGATACCAAATACATCTTATTATAGAAAATTCCTTTAAAAAATTGAGAATCTTTAGAAGTGATGGAAAACCACTCTCTGCCTACACAGGTCTAGGACACAGGACGTACAGATATCCCCCCCTCCACATGTGTTCCCATGTGTTTGAAGCAGTGGATGATATAATCAAGATAGGGCAGAACAAATAGGTCTACACGCCTTCACAGAACTTAATTTTCACCACTGAAATTAATTTTTCAGAACTATTCAGGATTCAAGAGAGGTCAATAAACCAATTACTTTGGGCAACGGTGCAAAATAAGTACTAGTAAAGCAATTAATGCCCTTTTCATTGCTTCCACATCATGGAGTGTTAATAAATTGGCCTTTTGTCATTATCCAGTATTTTCTTTACAACAAATTTCTTCAATCCAATCCATCTTTTTTTTTTTTTTTTATGGCTCCCTGTTAATACTTTAAAACACCAGACTAATTAGATTTGCATTTCAACTGTTAAGTCACTGTTAAGCTCCATTTTCCATCTCTGTTGAGACTCTATTTTGATATTCTTAATGAGGCGATACTTTTATTTCAAGGGTGTGATCCTTTAAAGAATTTCTAGTGCCTTATTAGTTCTGTGAAGAGGATCTTTCAGGAGTTCCCACGTATATCCCTTAAGCACAGCACAGTGGCACACACATTAGCAAGGAACCATTAAATCCAAGACCTCCTACAACCTGGAGTTCATCTTTTACAGGACCAGCCTGTTTGTACCTGCAGCACTCTAATTACTCCTTTCCCTCATATGATATTTTTTATTCATTTAATGCATTTCAAATGTGTTTTCTTGACCATGGCAGTAGTCAAACATTTTATTTTCCTCCAGGAATAGTGAAGAGAAAAAGCAGGACTGGGCAGTGTCATCCCCTATGAAGACTACTGGGCAGAAAAGTGTTTTCCTCAAATTCCAACTGAGCTCTGTATCTTTCAAGGGAATCATCAATAAATACACAACGTGGTAAGGAGGCTGGTGTCACAGACAGCAATCCACCCAAGAATTTTATAGAGCCATCCACATAAAAAAAGGCTCCTTTTCTGTCAAACACAACTCATCTCTTTCCTGTCAGGAACAGGAAAATGGGAAAAGACAGTGATTTCTCTTCTGCAGCATGAATTGATGTGAATTTTTACTCTGAAAGGGGCAGAAGTAATTACCTTGAGCATTTGCCTTTGAAAAATGGAAACTGCAACAGTAGGAGGAGCCCTTTGGCTGAAAACACTGCCCAGACCCAAAATCTTTGAAGGAAATATTATTCTTGGAAATCAAAATATAACATATAATGCTAGCCAGACTCTCCCACCTAGCTGCTACTACTGAGATATACAGAGAGACAACCAAGGTCACACCAGCAGCAAGGTTTGGAGCTCATCATATATAGGAAAGAATGAGAAACCTGGCTCCAAGCAGGCAAGCCAACCAACCTGCAGAACAACATCTGGGTTTCCTCCAGTCCCTGAAGAAACCTCAAAGATCTCTGCAATCCAGGACTTCTGTATGGTAAAATACTCTGTGTGGCAGCACCATGAATTAACTCAGTGGTCAGGATCACTGTGCCTCAAATGCTTCTCGTGCCTCAGAAACAAGTTTGGAATTAGCCCTCCATCATAGAATCATAGAATCATTTGGGTTGGAAGGGACCTCCAAGATCATCAAGTCCAACCACCGAGTCACCAGGGCTCCAAAGTCCTCTGCCAAAACAGATCAGAATCTGTCAGGGTTGGAAGGGACCACAAGGATCCCCCAGTTCCAACCTCTCTGCCATGAGCAGGGACACCTCCCACTAGATCAGGCTGCCCAGAGCCTCCTCCAGCCTGGCCTTAAAGACCCCCAGATCATCAGATGCTGAGATCTTACACCAGGACACAAATGCTGCCAGGAGTTAATATCCAGGCAGCACTGAGCACATGCATCAAGTGTTTCTGAAGCCAGCAAGAATTATGCCTGTATCTTCTGTGACTTTGGCCCGTGTGCATTTCTGGTCCTTCTCTTGTTTCTGAGTAGCTTGTGGTGAAGAGAAGGAAGGGATCAGAGCCAAGCCTGCCAAATACAGCCTGCATCACCACCTCTGCTTCACTCCGTGCTGAATGAAGTCATTAGCTTGAAAAATCTGGATCTGGAAGAGGCTTTGAAACCACTTACAGCCTCCAGAATTCCACCTGGGAGACAGTTTGCCAAGGTGCTAAGTGGAGACAGAGTTCCTGGCTCAGCCAACCCAACCTGCCAAGAACGTGAGGGTGCAGAATGGCAAAGTCAGGTATCAGGCTGTGCCATTCCCACAGTCACACCCCCAATTTGAATCCCTGCACTGATGTTGGTAAAAGGCCTTGAAGATGAAAAACATCGTGCACAATAAGCTGCCTGTGAAATTATTAAACCCAACACTTCATGAGAAGAGATTAATTATGCTATTACTGTTTGCATATGTGGGTTTTCCATCACAACAGAAATCTGGGCCCCAGTTCAATGAAGCATTTTAACATATGTCTGACTTAAAACTACATGAGAAGTCCTGTTGAAGTTAATGAGACTACTCCTGCTTAATAGTTAGACATGAATCCCACTACTTGGGGCCTTGGGACTACAGACACAGGCCCAAAGAGACAGACACCTAACACCTATTGATCTCAAATAGTGACCTGTTTTCTCACCTTAGAGGAATGTAACTACCTAGAAACCAACATTTCTGCCCATAAACACCACCTACATGCCTAAAAGTCATGGAAAGTGCCAGTATGTCCTGATATTGCCCCACAGGTAGGCATCTACATATTTTGAGGTAGACCTCTCCAAAGGTGTCCAGTGTTAAGGACATGACTGGATGAAACCTCACCCAGACCTTGACTTTGAAAAGGTAGTGTTGACTTCTACCACTTGATAAGTATTTAAAGCACTCACTTGGGAAGAGGGAACTTGAATTTCCCTCTTCCTTTTCCCAGCTTGGTTGAGTACAAACAAAACTGAACGTGGCTAACTCCAGTTCTGCAACTGTCCACCAAGCTTTTAACCACTGTATTGAGTTTAAAGGGTGCAGAGCTACCTTTGAGGGATAGAGTAAAATACCATTAAAATTCAGGAGCAAAATGAAAACAATGGATAAAAATTATTAAGTTCATCAAATAAAAGGTATTAATACATTCAATTTTGAGTGAATAGAGCCCTTTAAGGAGACTGAAGGAAACACAAA
>NW_008625305.1:0-2711 GCF_000691845.1 Merops nubicus | reverse complement strand
CCTACAATATCTTTCAGTAGTTCCCATGCAAATACTGCTCTTGCAGTTCCTTTATTGTATATAATTTTTACTGACTTGAAAGCACAGTTAATCCTATCTGCATCTACCTCTCATGTTTGGATTGAGGATGAAATATAACAGCAACCAGAACTTTATGGCCTATCCTATAGTTTATGTTTCTGGAGTTATTTATTACAGTCATGCACTTCATTCTTTAAAGGGTTGTTTGGGCTCCTCTTGGAACTGTTTTCTTTAAAAGTTAAATTCAAGGTGCAAAACAATTCACAAAGCAAAAAGAGCTCAAGACTTTATTTTTTTTGTTTGTACTCTAAACAATGCACAATAACTGCTCTTTCCTGTAGCCACAATTATGGCAGAGAGACCAGGAGGAGGTTCTTTCCATTGATTTATAGGCAATTGCCATCCTGAGAAAGAGAACCTACAACTCAATTTTCCTTCCTGGAATGGCTTATGGATTATGTGCCGGCGCATGGATTCATTGAAAGAGAATCAAAGGAAATTTCTCAGAAAAAGAAACCCCTCTCTTCCTTTTTTTAGGGATGCACATATTATTTCCTGACACACAAAATCTGTCAGACACTTAGTCCTTCCAGTGAAGCATACACTCTACTCCCAGAAATCAAATACTTTCTCTGTTTTCAGATCAATGTAGCAGCAATTTTTCACTGTCCAACTAACCTGCAAATTAAGCCTACACAAATGCTGACATTTGGCAGCCAGAGCTCTCTTTACTGCTGGAGGAATATCTTGTTTTGCTTTGCAAACGTCCTTCAAGTGACACAACTCAGAGCCCCCAAAAGCCTTCAGGAAAAAATAATGGGAGAAAGGCAGCGATTTTGGCAGACAGAGAATATCACTTTAGGTAAAGAAACTTTGCACCTGGTACCCTCTTTGTAAAAAAAAAGTAATTTATCTGGAAATAAACCCCACTTTGAAAGAAAAAACTGGATAAAGTGAAGACTGGAAAGTAAATCACTTATCTTTTTGGAATAAGAACAATAGAGCTTTTTAGCTGCAGATATTTTATATAGAAGTAGTTCAAACGCTCTGTTAGGAAAACAAGAGTGAGGTACAGAAACAAGCAGGAGACTTGTGAATGCTGCATTTAACAGCCATGTAAAATACCTTTATTACTTGATGCCTCCTTGCATAAAAGCCATTGATTAGTTTTTCTTCCTACGTTTAATAATATCCACTTGCTGTTTCACTCTGATTCGACATTCTCTTACACACACGTGTAGCTACACTCCTTGCAGCCAGCTCTGTGAGAACTCTCCATCTGGTCTGCAAACTGTAGAATTTCCTTTCCCATCTATCTCAGAAATATAGTCCCATGACCCGCGGGTCACCATCTGCTCAGTTACACTGGCACAATGCCTAGTATGCTTGAGGTAATGCCACCATCCTTTCCTCCAATTGTGAACTCCCAACAAGGCAGACATCTACCAGAGTGTTTGCACACAATGAGGCAGCTCCCAGTGAGATTATAGTCAAGACACCACAGAAATTCCCTTCATCTACAGTAGCCTAGGATGTGGGAATGACCAAAGACACATGCAGTCTCTCTTGATCAAAGGTCATTCTAAGGAACAAAGCAGTCAGTGCTGATGTGTCCAAGATAGCATAATATAACACACACACATAATTGTGTCCAGCATGTGTGGTTCCCCCCCAGTTCCTCTCTTAATGATCTTTCCTTCACTCAGTATTCATTTGCCTACAATCTCCTATTCGCAGGATGCCCTAGAGCAGAACAAATTATACTAAACATAAGAGAAATCAAACAAAGTTTTCATTGAGCACCATTCAAAACATTTACAAACAAGCCTCTTGTGTTAAGTTTCTCAGCAATAATTGGCAAGTTCAGTTTTACACAACTAGATGATTTTTTTTTTTTTTTAGGTGGACCTGTGCAATACAGCAACAAAAAAATCTCACATGGCTTATTAAGAGTAAAGGTAGTGGAAAACTGAGATAATTTTCTGATATAATTTAAAAAATGGTAGATAGAAGTAAATATAAAACCTCACCAAAGCATGTGAAGATCCTTTTACTTTGCAGGAGTAAAGGTAGTGGAAAACTGAGATAAATTTTTGATATAATAAAAAAAAAAAGGTAGATAGGAGTAAATATAAAACTTCCCCCAAGCATGTGAAGATGCTTTTACTTTGTAAACATTTTTAGGTATTAAAAAAGTCCCCTGTGAATGAAAGTCCACCAGTTTCTGTGGTAGACATTATAGATAAAAGTCTTTTAAAGTCCTCCAGGATTTTAAGTCCAGAGTAACTCTGGTGGCTTGCTGCAAATTGATTTACTTATTAAAAGTATCCAACTCTCTGTTGTCCCGTCCTGTCCTGTCCTTTCCCACTACTCTGAAACACTCCGTGGCATTTCTGTTGGGTGCTTACCTGTGGCTCACTAGCCAGCAAGTGTTTTGAAGCAGCAACAAGTCAAAAGGCCACCAGAGCAGAACTGAAATAGTCCTTTTTCTAACCAATTGTGCAACTGGTAGCGTGTGCTTCTCCCTGAGCCATCATCTCAGCTGCACTGCTAACTGCAGAACACTTTGGTCAGGTATGCTGGGAGGGTAATTCCAGCAACGTTGTGATTATTAATTGTCCAGAATGCCAGAGCTAAAAATAACCCCCAAACTGGGAGAATCTAGGCAGGGTTACACCAGCATTTCTCAA
>NW_008625304.1:6732-11684 GCF_000691845.1 Merops nubicus | reverse complement strand
TGAGGCAGAAATGGTGATGCTGTAATTTTAAAACTGGATTTTTAATGCTTTGTCTGGGTCTAAGCCTCCAAAACTGGAGGCAGAACTGGTGAGTTCTAGAGCAGTGTAACTTTGTAGAGGCTTTTCATTTTGGAAGCAGCTTTCTAAGCTTCCACTTCCTAAAACTTATAAACTGCTAGGAAAATGGAGAAAACCATCTTTCCATCACAATTGTTTTGGTTCATGGAGAAACCCAGCTGATATTTTTTCTTTCACAGACTCCCAGCAACCTGCTCTTATTAGTGGCATTGCCATAGAAATGATTCACACTGAAATATTTCTCCAGCTCTGGCATGTTCACAAGTTGCACAGTAAGAATTCAAATATAAAAATACACCCATCAAAACATCTTCAGCTGCACAAACTGCCTTAAAAACCTTTCTCCTACTCACCTCCTTCTGGTGTTGCTTCAACAACATCCAGGTTTAACTGGGACTGCCTGGGAGCTGTGATTTCCAGCAAAGCTGGCTGGATGTTTTGAAAGCACTAAATGCTTTTCCAAAATAACTCAACCCCCCCCATCCATGCCCAAGAATTTGTGTGTAAATTATTTGAACACTTTTCCCTTCTCTGTTTCCCTCCTGACTCATTTTTTTCTTTGATGGGCAGTTCATGGGCTTAGCCTGGGATCTGCTAATTTAAGGTCCTTCCTCCTCCCCTTGGGAGTTTAAAAATTCTCCTGTTATTTCTTGGCAGAGCTCACTCCTACAATATCCCTGCTGTAAAATGCAGCTGAATCTGACCCTAATGGTGAGGAGAAGAAGGCTGTGTCACTTCTGAGCAGACTGGAAGGGGACAAAGGGACAGACAGAGCTTCTTCTCAAGTTGAAGCAGTCCACAGCATTCAATCCCCCCCCTTGTCCCCAGGGTAATGTCATTGCAAGAGGGGAAATCATTGTAACATCACAACGCTGAGCTCCAGGAACCACACTGATCCCTGGGGACTCTTGCCATTTGCTGTCCCACAATATGGAAAATTCCCTGAAGAGGCTCCTTCCCTAACCCCATGAAAAACACAATTTTCCCAAGGAGAAGGCAGAAACTTCCTGGAGGTCACTCGAGGAGTTTGAGTCCTCAGAAAACATTATTTGGGGGCCTCCTATCACCTCTCTATAAAATGGGGGTGAAAACATTTCTGGTCTCCTAAATGTACCACATCAAGATTATGGCAACCTCATCTCGACAGAAATTAGGAAATGAATTCTAAATTAATTAGAAATTAAATTAAGCAGTGGAGTAATTAATATTTGTGTGGCACCAATAGGTACGTATTTATTACTAGTGGCATCACTGTTGTTGGTGACACTTTTGCTCTTTGAATTCTTTAGTGCTGTAGCTTTTAGAAGCTCCTGCCACAGATCAGACCCTTGTTTTCCTGACAGAACAAATCATGGCCCTTTCTCCAAAGGGTTAAGGAGTGATGACTGTACTTGTGGAAGCAGTTCTGGTCCTACACAATACATAGAGTTGCCTAGTGAAAGCTGGAAGACTATTTAAATGAAAAAAAAGTATTAATTCATATTGATTAAGTGGGAGATAGGTGCCTAACATGCATTAAAATCCAGACAATCCATGCAGCTAGTGAGAAAGAATATTTACTGGCAGACTCAAGAAGCTGAAGTGCAAGGAACAGCTTTAGGAAAGGGGAAAAAAAATCAGCAGGGACAAATTTTTGCAGATTTTAGTGTGGGAATGTTTCCAGTCATATTTAAAAAAGGGGAAAAGTTTCTCCCTAAGCCAGGTCTACCTGTCTTGCAGAAGGAAGTGTGGTAAAAGGAAGGTAAAATGAAGCCACTCATCTCTGTTACACATTAAGCAACGAGCAGACAATGAGGAAAGAAATAAATATTTGTGCTTATATTTGAAAAACCCTTCTCTCCTGCACTTAACATTCATCAGCTTCTCCCTGCCTCTCCAAGTCAATTCTCTCCTTCAATTAACCAATAAGTCAATTTGTTCCTTCCCCATCAGAAAAATCCCCTTCTCAGCAAAAAACCTCATCACTTCACTATCAGATCAATTCAGCCTTCCCTTCTCACTGCTCAATCGATAAACTCCTCTGCATCTGCTACACAACAAACAGGGCAGTGGGAAGGAACCTGCCTGGGAAGCTCCTCTCCTTTTATTTGGCACACGTGAGGGGCTCACCAGGCACTTCTTGAGCACACACACTCAAAACAACACCGTAGAGAGGCAGATTTTAAGGCAAGATGAAGATCTGAACTGAGGTTTTGTTTCTAATAATGTTAAACCAGAAGCGATGCAAAATTAATGCAAAATTTCACTACATAAAAACAAATTGAAATTGAGGCTGCCATGCTGGATCGCCCCATTTTGAGGTGATTTTTAGATGAAATCATTCTGTTCCATCGAACTATTCTGATTTAATTGGATAAAAGTAATAAGAAGTGCCTGCATGCAAAGCTCTAGACATCCTTAGATCACAAATGGAGGCAAAAATTGCATTCAAATAAAGAATGATTAAAAATCAGGGGCTTTTCATTCAGCTTTGCCAGAAACTGTCAATAAAGTTCAGTATATTCAAGGTAAATTAAATCAAAAATGAAATATGGTGTTAGAAAAACAGAAGTTTATCCAAGAGCTTGTATCTTCTGTACAACACACAGATAAATTGAAGATGTAGCACTTTAGGCTGTGGTCTAATGGTTAGGGAAATTTTGGGATGAAAGTTGGACTTGATGATCCTAGAGGTCCTTTCCAACCAGAGTGATTCCATGATTCTATAGATAACCCCCTGAAATCAAATTACCATATAACCAAAGTGGTAATGGGGCACAAAATGAAAAATCTGAGGTTAGATTATATAAAATAATACAATTAACCAAATTGGTTGGGACACCAACACCAGTATTCACAGCAGAGATAAGGCAAGGAGCTCACTTCCACCAGAAACCTTGAGCAATTTAGGAAACAAATTAGGAAAATTATTTGGAAGTCATATGATTAGGAAATAAATTTTGTGAGATTATGGTTTAGGGGGGAGCGGGTGGTTCTCTACCATGTAGAACCCTAAAAGCTTAAAATATGAACTGCTAAAAGCAACAGGTCCTCATTTAATTGTCTTTAAAAGTCCTGCTGAGTGGCTTTTCACTCTGGGGTTGGGTTTTTTTCTCCCCCTTCAATGCTTTGCTCTCTGGAGCGGGGAGGTGGAATGTGGAGTACATTTTTTACCTCCAACTGTTAATCAAACCAAAAGTGAAAGCTACACCTTTTTTCTCTGTGATCTCTTAAGATTTGTGAGTATTTTCATAACTAGAGCCCTGTTTGAATATTTATGAAGAAACCCCCATGGAATACTAATGAGTTTACCATTCTCATTCTCAACACTGCTTCTTAATCTGTTTTGCCATTAACTGCTGGTCTCAATGTAGTAGTCCAAGCTAGGCTTGGGCAAAAAGTTTCAGCTGAATATTTTCTTGAGGGAAGACTGCAAATTTGGGCCAAGCCAAACTATTCATAAACTTGTGCTGGATTTTGTTAGTAGGTCACCTGAAACTAAAAGGAAAGAAATTCAGAGAAGTCAGCCTGCTCTTTTCAAAAACCACGTTGCCAGTTATCCTCTCAGACGGATTCTTTTCTGTTCCAGGGAGAACCAGGTCTCAGTTTAACCCACTTAAATACTCTCTGAGCCACTGCAACTTTAGGCACCAAAATCTCCCTAAAAAACACCCTGGGAGATGGGGAGTGTCCTTTGGGAGACGAGCTGGGTTTGAGTGCCTTGCAGCCTGGCACATCACTTGCGTCAAAGAGCTCCTTGCAAGGCTGCTGCATCCCAGTTTAGGTACCAACAGCACCAAGGAGTGAGCTGGGACATGGCCCAGTCCCTCCAGTTTAACTCTCTGCAGGGTAAAGGAGACAGAGGTTGGGGTGGCAAAAGATGCCATGAGATGTGTGAAGGTTAGAAGGCTTTTCAACTGAAGAGTTAGAATAAGATAGAGCTTCCTTGAGACAAAAATAGCTTCGCTTTGGGGATGATTTAGACTATGTACAACATAATTCACATTACACACTGAATATATACACATACATTGCTGGTCACTTCTGATACAGCTTCTTTTGAGACCCTCCCACAGAACCTAAGACTGATTTACCACTGATTTTCTAGGCACTGCAAACAGAGACATTTTTAAGACTGAAAACTGAGGCAGGTGACGGGGTGATCTCTCCAGCCTGACCTTCCTCAACAGAGACACGAGTTTTTGGATCACAGCTAAGCAGTTTCCTTCCACTTTGTGTGCTAACAGGGAACAATACCCACACATCACTCCACCAGAAAAGGATTTCAGCGTGAAAATGGCTATTTTTTTGTTAACCACAGGGCTTATGGCTTTGCTCCCCATCCCCTCCAAGCTCCCTGTAGGAGGAATGGGGTTGGGGAGGAGGGGGTGGCAGAAGGCTGCCCTTATTTACCTTCACCACTCCCCCCTGTAATCAGGGTAATCGTGTGGCTAATGGGTGACACAGAGGAGCCCCCCACGCTGGGGTGCACAATGCTGTCCCATTCACGTGTCACACAATAGGGTGTTTAATTCACTCCCTTTGTTCCAACGTTTTGGGCCAGGGTCTCCTGCCCACCCCCTCTTTCACACCAGCATATGTCCTACCTCTTGCCTGCTGCAGCTGGGATGGAGGCTGTTGGTTTTGTTTTGCTCTTCAAACCCAACGAATCGATTATGGTGGTGTGAAATGGGGGTTAAAACAGTTTCCCCCCCCCTCTCCCCATGTTTGCACACAGCCATTTGCTACATAACAACTTCACAGCAAGGTGACCGAGGAGGCAACAGCGCTCGTGCTCTTCCAGTTTGAATGGGCAAGCTGTTGAGCACAGAAGGAAACAATAAATAAAAGACTGACTGTATCTATTGTTTCAAAAATGGCTCACCAGGCTGTAG
>NW_008625304.1:0-6701 GCF_000691845.1 Merops nubicus | reverse complement strand
AAAAGAGAAGCAACTCTCTGGTTGCACCACGTTGGAGTAAAGACAGATTGAAACCTCGTAGCAGAAAATTACAGGGTTCGTCTAGATGGGTATTGAGGACTAAATTCAGATCACATTCCTGCAATAAAGCAATAGTGCTTATTAAAATTATATGGAATATGGACATAATATTATATTGCCTATCATATACACCTTTCCTTGCTACCTTTCTCACATTTTGGATGCACTGAGCTCAACAGAAGTGAGAGGAGCTGATCTCATCTTGAGCCCAACGGCAGAAAGTCCACAGTGAGCACCTGCAGGTCAGGGTTTAGTCCTCAGAGGGTCTGGGTGGATCCCCAGCCCATAAACTGGGTTGGAATTGGTGCAGAGGTATTGCCTTCACCTTCTAGGCTAGACCATCAGCTCTCTTCCAACCTTTGCTGGCCATGACAAAGTCAATTCTCCTCAAAACCTCTTTAGTAGCTTCTACAAAATAGGGTCTTGTGGCCCCATCTCTGTCCTGAGGTGTAAAGAAGTTATATATCATAAAAAAAAATCCTTCAAAATTAATATTGCATGCTAAAGTTAAGGTCTGGAACAGAAATGCCTTTTTTTAATTCTTTTTAAGAATAACCCTCAATGCATTCTAATGTAATTGGGGTAATTATAAAGATGCATTTCATGACAAACTAGAAAATGTCATTTATTCCAGGTTCAAGTTCATGCTACTCCACAGAGACCCTTCCTAATGCCTGAGCTGTGATCTTTGTCTTGAAGCTCTTACACCTGTGCTCTGTATTAAAATTTTCACCAAAAAAAGGGGGTTTTTTTTTGAACCTCAGTCTTGAGAGCCAAAATTCCCCAGAAAGATAAGTTTTATACGAAGAATTAATTCATTAGCTCACGTGCAATATTTTAGAGACAAACTCTTCTGCATTGTATGAAGCACAGGGAAGGAAAAAAAATTGTACAGCATGCTCACCTAGATATGAGTGCTGAACTTTGAAGCTAGAAATTAGGAAATTTAAAAACTTGAGGGGAGCACTGAGCACAACACATACAAATTTATTATCTCATTTTGATGACCGAAGAAGTTACAATCTCTTATTTCAACATCCAGCTTTTTAAAGTCAGTATTTTAAAGACTCTATTCCTTTACCTCTCAAAATCAGAGAATAACCAAAAAATAACCAAATAAAGCTTCTCAAGACTAATCTTTCAGGGCAGACTCTGGCACTCTTGTGTGCAGCAGCAAATTATCTGTGTGTCCATCTCTTGCTGAAATAAAGCAGATTTGGTTGAAATTTTTGTTGCAGAGGAATTTATACTGCTTGAAAACCATCCTGCTATGGCTAAATTTGTAAATGTTCCCTCCCCCAGCACCCAAACAGCAGGGACACAGCTAGAGCAATAGAAATGTGTTAATCCCAGCACGACGTATTCCCACATCTCCCTGTATCAAATCATTCGAAAGGGTTTTCAATATACAAGTTAATTAGCTACAATGAAGCAGCAGAGTAATATCTAATGAAGACCAGGGCTTAAAATACCAAAATTGGTCTGTTGTACCTTTCCCCCCCCCTCTTTAATATTGCCAACATCTTCTGAAATGGGTTAGAGGTATAATTTAAGTGTACTTTAACAAGAAATAGAAGACACTCAATCAACAGGATTGGTTTGATTATATGCTAACCACATTGGGATTTTAAAAATAGGCAAATTTAACAATTTATTTGGATATAATATTATTGTATTATTCATTTCTGACCTGGCACCTCAAAATGCCACTCCCATCCACTATCTACCTACAAATACAGACACTTGGGATGCTCAGGAAGAAGATGACACCGTTTTGTTACTAAATGCATGTCTTTATGTTCTAATTACACACTCAGCTCCTCATTTCTTAAAACAATCAGTGCATGGGAAAGCAGCTTTGTACATTCTACCCCCCAAAAAATTACAGCTCTCTAAAAAAAGAGATTTAAAGATGGGAGCAATCAACGTCTGCAAAACACAACTTGCAGAGAGAGGGAGAAAACACAACATAGGAGAGAAAACTTAATTACCTGAGACATATCTGCTGCTCTCAGAGTTGCTGCAGTTGCATGCTTCTGATTTAGCTAGGAAATGAAAAGCCCTAATTAATTAAATTAAGGTCCTGATCCTGACTGGCTGTAGAAGTCAGTGAGACTTTGCCCATGTGAACCTCCCTGCTGGAGTGGGACTGAACACTCCCTTTTGCTGTCTCTCAAGGATGAAGCTCCTCTTGTAATCCCACCACTTCATTAGCACCTTCTCCAGCACATTATCTTTGCCCTAATCCTCCTGACACTTTAGGGATTCAGGGTCATTAGAGCACTTGAAGGGTCGATGTTATTGTTGGTGGAGGTGTGAATTGATCACTAAGATGACAACTGGTGACAAGTGTACTTTATTAGGCTGCTACTTTGCCTCTTAATTGCTGCTGATTAGCCTGTCTGTTAGAAAAGAAATTTGGACTCCTGCAGCCAAAGATTACACTTCTTTCTAATAGGAAATTATTAGAAATATTTCTAATTGTTTCTTTTCCTTCTTAAAGGCATGAGCAGGATCATCTTGGGTTTTTTTCCCCTCCCAAAATCCTGGTTTAGAGATGGCTGTGGTGCTTGCTATTAGAATGCTTTTCCCAGAGGATGTGCTGCCTCTCCAAATATCACATTCCACTGAAACTAGACATGAAGATTATCCAAAAATAAAAGAATTAAACTCGTCCACCTTGCCAGAGTTCACATGCTTCAAGTCTTCATTGCTGTTGACCACAAGAATTGAATGCTGAGGGCCAGCCAAAAAAATATACTCAGTATTTAGTTTTACAGAACTCCCTGCTTAAAGGAGGGGAGGAATAAAATGAAATAATAATTTTAAACCCAGATTTTTTCAAATTAGGCAGCTAGAAGATTAGAAAAATCTTAGTGTAGCATAAATGTACTGTTTTACTTGCTCAGCAGTGATAATTATTTGCAATGCTGGTGGGTTTTGTTTCATATCAGGTTAAATGTATCTCTAAGAGGTGATGCTTAGCAGCAGGATAATAACAGTGGAGATCTCTGTAAACTGTCTGCTCCCTTTTATCAGCGTGCATTCAAGAATAACAAGGACAACAAAACCAAAACAACTCCTGCTCCAAAACCCACATAAAAATCAGTCTCTGGATCCCACTCCCTTCCCCAAACCAAGTGCTAAACCTAAACAGGCAAAAAATCAAGAGCTTGATCAAATGCCTGATCTTGATTTGTGCTCTGGAGAAATGATAATATGAATCTAGCTGCTCTGGATGAATATTTGACCTTCTTGGAGTCATGTGAATTGTTCAGGGTTATTTTACAGGATTTCACATCTGCTCCTCCCTGGAGTGTTGTTTGGTCTTCTGATCCCACTGTCTTCTGCAAAAAGAGATTCTCCTTCAAATTTGGATGGAGGGCTCTGTAGACTTTTGATTTGTAGCTACTTAAACTTCACTAGTTTGGGTTTTAAAAGGTTTTAATTGAACTGAAGCAAGGACTATGTGTGGTCAGGGTGATTTCAGAGTGACTCACCTCAGGTTGGATGAACCAGTACCTCAGCAGCTTGGTTCACCTGAAAGAAATTGGTCTGTGTGGAAATAATATCCAGACCAAGAGGTGTTTGGTTGATGGGCAAGATATCTGGGAGACAGAACATATTTGGGAAGTAAATGGGAGGTGAGCACTATCAAGGACACTTCTGAAACAAATTTCTTGCTTTACACTCTCTGCTCCAACAAAAGTAGCTTTAGGAAATGACCATTATCTGGCAGTATTCCTGGAAACAATCATACCTGGACATTGATGCTAGAAGATGGTACCATGAAACAGAAGAGATTCATAAAGGCATTAAGGCAAACTGGCACAGTGAGATGTAGTTGAGATGTTTCCTTACCATTGCCACCCTGCTGATCCAAAATTTGGTTCCCACAGAATATAATCACCTTCCTGCAACAGAAAACTAGGGAACAACCCTTCCTGGAAGGAGCCTGGCTGACTAACTATAATCTGTTCATCATGATTTAGGTAAATCATAAGGTCAGGTCAATTTTTGGTCTTAAAAAAAAACCCCAAAACCAAACACAAAACAAAACCAAAGAAGGATTTCAAGTAAATGACCTATTTGTCTGGACAGCATAAGGTCAGGTCAATTTTTGGTCTTAAAAAAAAACCCCAAAACCAAACACAAAACAAAACCAAAAAAAAAGGATTTCAAGTAAATGACCCATTTTTCTGGACAGCCCCTCCAGTGTTTTGAGATCTTTCTATTTTACATTAGAAAATATGGACTCTCCTGTTGGAAAGCCTTTAAGTTTGAGTAGAAGTAAGTGGCAGCAATTTCTGTGGTCAAGCCACTTCATCCTGTTGAGCTGTTTGCTCCAAGACTGCTCAAAGATCAGAAGGTATTGTCCTCGTGCTGAAGTTTCCACTCCATTGAAATTGAAGGAGTACATCATCACTTATCTCAAAAAAAAAAATTGCAAAAGCAGGTCCAAAAATTCTCAGGAACAACTTTTGTGGCATTTCTAACAAAGAAGGGAGCTCTTAGGTGAGGCAGGAGCAAATAGCTCAGAAGAAAGGGTGTTGAACACCTTGGGGAGAGGGGTCTTGGTGTAGTGCAGTGGTTAACTGCTAACTTGATGGCACAGAGAGGACAACATCATGGAGAAGCAAATAGGTGATATTACCTCTGTTAGTGAGAAAACTGCTGCTGAAATATATTTTAATGTCCATGTTTAAAGGATGGGGCAGATAATTTGAAAGTTTTAAGAGAAGAATCACAGAAGGAAAAGGCTGAAAAATATGACAAAAAGGGGTCAGACTCTAAATTCCTCATGGAGGTAAAGATCCAACATCAAAAGAGAAACTAGAACCTCCTGGCTAAAAGCTAGGACTAGTTATACTTGGAGCTGGAGGAGGACATAGACTTTCCAGCACAGAGGGTACTTATTCCTTTGCTATTCCACTGAGCAGAAACTGTTGGATAACAAATCCCTCCTCACAGACAGAGCTGAATGCTTTTCTTGGAGACATGCTCTTTTCAAGCAGAGCATCAGCAGATGATATGGCACCAGAGTCAGCTCTGGGGTTGACAGAAACCAGATCTGATGACAGCAGCAATCAGTTCTAGACTGATTTAACTAGATAGAGCTGATCTAGTCCTAATTCCAGATCTAGCTCTGTAGGAAGTATCCCTGACCCTACCCATTTTCTCCCACTGCCTGAGGAATTCCAAGGGTGTTCCCCTCTCATGGCCTTGGCTTCCCAGCCTAATGCTTTGATGAAAAACACCCAGGCATGATGTAGCTACTATTCACCCAAGGTGCTCTCACCAACAGCCCTAGTAAATTAGCCTAAGGATGCCACAGCACAAGATCACAAAGGACTTAAGGTTGCCTTTTCCTACAAAAACATGCTGATATTACACAGGACTTCCAGTGGAAGAGATAGCTGTTTGGCTAGGCAAAGCTCCTGAAGTCCTGGTCTGATTGATAGCTCAGCTCAGAACTCTTGGCATTTGGATGAAAGCAGCATAGAAATGAATCTTCTAGTTGACATTTAAAACACTTTCAAAGGGAACCTTTTCCACTGCCTGTAGTTTCTTAAATCACAGCAGAAAGAACTGCCGTGGCAGAACGGGGTGAGAAATGACTCTCCAACTGCTTCTCTCTTTCCCCACATGATGAGTGAAGACATGAGTCCCTGGATCATTTTACATCCTGGCATCACGTTCAACAACACTGGGTGGAATAAACAGACAACGCAACAGAAAGAGAATCTGAAAATTCATTCCTCCTTTCTCCTGGACAACATCTAAGACTATAAATGTGGTCTGTGGCAGCTCCAGCTGGAAGCAAAGAAAGGGTTGCTCTTGGAGGGCTAACACAACTAAAATCCTTGGATTTATACAGTGTGACTCCCATTTCCTGCATGACCTTGGCAAAGTCACTTATTGTAAGGTTTTCAGAAAGGGATGCTCTTTCCTCAGGCTTTCATTCTGCTTCTCATCTCCAGAGTATCTGACTAGCAAAAGGAAATGTCTCAAGGGACTTTATGGTATCTCTGGATCTTGATCCTTTCAGAGCTGTTTGATGTAAGATATACATGGCATGATTTGTTAGCTCCTTCCAAGACTTCTTCCACAAAGCTGTGGGTTTTACCCAAAGTCTTTATGGACTGCCAGAGGTTTGCAAGCCCAGGTTGAGCCAGCTAAGTCATCCAGATGAAGACAGTGGGAGACAGAGTAGTTCTGAAATATTAGATCTTTTCCTGATGAATATTCAGTCAAGTGTGGCAGAAAGCTGAAGTGCTCTGACAAGGCTTGGGGAAACATCAGTTTCTCTCTTGGTGTTCATCCCACCAGCCTTAGATTTTAATCTTTATCTCAGGACAATTTCAAGGATGCCATTTTATGGTTCTCACCAAGTTTTTCCATGTGTGTACACCCTTGGTGTTCATCCCACCAGCCTTAGATATTCTTTAATCTTTATCTCAGGACAATTTCAGTGATGCCATCTTATGGTTCTCACCAAGTTTTTCCACGTGTGTACACTCTGCATTTTGCTGTGCCCATAGGAAATGTCATTTCTCATTGCCATGGCTTGAACCTTCATTTCCACTTTCCTCCATTTAGTTCTGTCTAAAGGGGGGGGAAAAAGAAGGGGGAAAAAGAAG
>NW_008625303.1:354-7567 GCF_000691845.1 Merops nubicus | reverse complement strand
GGCAGACAGGCTGGAGGAGGTGGTTTGGAGGCAGCAGGGATCAGTGTCAGAGCAGTTAGCAAGGAACCAGCCACCAGTTGCCTAGAAATGTTATGAGATGCATCAGGAGCCAGAGAGAAAGGCAGGCTGGTTCTGCAAGGCCACTGATCCCCCCAAAACATCGTTTAATTGCCTATCAACTCCTTTGAGAGGGAAGCAGATGGCTTCAAGTAGTCCAAAAAAGGAAACACAAAGCCTTGTCCCAACAGTGATTGCCTTTTAAATAAGAATAAACCACCAGGCAACACACAGTGCCACGTTCTTCCCCAGGAGCAGCTCCGAGAGGGACAGGGATGCAGAGAGACCACAGGAGGGAGGCAGAGGCAGCTTTTAGGGAGCAGCTCGCTGAAGTTCTCACCGCGGCTCCCCCTGGACTCTGGTTTTAAGCTTGAGGGCTCGGTTGGACCAGGGAAAAACCATCCCGGTGCCAGAGGGAAGGAGCAGAGTCCCAGTGTGCTGCGGGAGGGGGCTGCAGGGGCAGCACTGCCAGAGCTTTGATGAGGAGATCGATGGGGCCAGGTCAGCCCAGCAGAAGGGACAGAGCAGAAGACACAGGCAGAGGGGACACACAGGCTGGAGAGAAGGAAGAACAGCTTCACTGTGAAGGTGCTGAGCCCCTGGCCCAGGCTGCCCAGAGAGGTGGTCGCTGCCCCATCCCTGGAACCATCCCAGGGGAGGTGTGATGCAGCTCTGAGCACCCTGCTCCAGCTGGGGATGTCCCTGTCCCTGTCCCTGTCCCTGCAGGGGGATGACCTTGCACAGCCCTAGATGACCTTCAGAGGTCCCTTCCAACCCAAACCATTCCCTGGTGTGTCATTCCCTGCCTGCCCACCCCCAAAAAGCCTTGCCTAGGGCGAGGCTGCCCGTGCCCCGGGCTGCAGGAAGGAAGGGAGGGGCTCAGGAGAAAGGTGAGGCAGAGGCAGGTGGGGGGAAGCAGAGGAAGGCTGGAGGGAGAGCTGGGCAACACAGCCCTGGGATGGAGGGGTGAAACTGCCTCCCTGTCAGGAAGCAGGTGGGGACTGCAGGAGGCACCATCCAACCTCTCCCCCTCTCCCAAGGCAAAGGTGACAGCAGTTTGGCTTTCAAGGAGTGGCATTTATGCAAATACATGCAAATCGATGCATAATTATGGTGACTGCACAAATTTAGCCCCAAGGCACCAGGGAGCCCACGTCCCTTCCACCTGGGAAGGTCAAATGTAATCTCAGCTGCAGGGTCTCCTCCTCCAAGGGCTGCCACCCCCATCCCCACGCCAAGACACCCCCCAAAGCTGCTCACCAAGCAGCTCATCCCTCAGGCAGGTCCAGGGCAATTTTAAAAGCAGCAGAACCCCCCCTTCCCCCCCACTCAAAGCTTTATTTCCATGTAAGCCTGGAAAGGTTGAGGTGCTTTCTGTGGGGTGAGCATGGGGAATCCAGATCAAAGCACTCCCTCCTGTCTTCTCCCACCACCCCACACCAAACTGTGCTGAGAAACACCATGAGGACCCTCAGCAAACCCCTGTGGTGGAGCTACAGTTTGTTACCTGCTGGAAAAAGCCAATTTTGGAAGAACCCATGGGGGGAAAGGAGCCTGAGCATCCAGGACACCCAGTCAGTGCCTGCACAGAGCAGGAGCCCTTCCAGCCCCCCCTGCCAGCTCATCCCACCCTGAGAGGCTCAGCAGGAGGCAGCTGGCATGGCCAGAGCTCCTCCAGGTTGCCCAGGGCCCTGCTTCACCTGTATTTACTACACACTTCATGGTCTGTGACAGGGAGAACTCACCCAGCACCCCCTCCAAGGCAACTGAGCCAAATCATTCCAGCTGATGCATTGTCACTTGAGGGGAGGGGATTTAGAGCTGAATAATTCTCTGAGCAGACATGGCATTGAGGAAGGTGTCAAGAAAATCCATTGTCCTCCCTGAGGAGCTGAGAGGGAGATATTTTAACTCACCTCTGCTTTTCTTCTAATGGGCACTGGAAGCAGAGACAGGCTCTCACCCTTGGGGTTATCTTATCAGTTTCTCTACTGAGCCAAACCTGTTTATTTACCAGAACCCACTAAATAACATTTATACTCCAAGAACTCAAGGATGCCCCAACAATACCCACCCTGATGAGAGAGCCAACAGCTATGCCAGGCACCATCCTCCTCATGTTGAGAGGAGAGGAGAGATTAAGGACCTGATTCTAATCTTTCCCATCAGTATAATGTCATTTGATTTCATTAGGGCTGATTGTGATTTGCTGGGGTAATGAAGGGAAACAGACGACTAAATAACTTGCCCACTGAGGGAAATGAGTGGCAGAGCAGCAGATAAAACCTACTCCTGACTCCAGCACAGGAGCTGAACCCACGTTCCCACAGATGCTCACTGCAGTGCGAGCTCACCCCGCTCCCAGTTCGTGGGACACCAGTTTGCCCAGTTCAGACCAGCTCACGGTGGCCATGGGGCATCATCTCCCACCCTGTGCAACCAGGAACATCACTTGCAGGGTCTCCACCCTGCCACTGCTGTGAGCCCTTCCCTTTAAGGAGCATTACCATGAATTTAAGATGCAGATGCCTCCAAGTTCAAGAGTGACCTTCTCCCCTCCCCCTTTTGCCCTGAGGGGGATCCTGGTGGCTTTACACATCCCACCCTCTCCCTCTCCCTCTGAGCTCAGCTGGCTTCAGAAGTTAAAGTGGAGATGGTTGGCAGGGCAGCAGAGCAGGAGCCTGGAGCATGGCACAGCCCCTGCCATCTAAGCTGCAGGTGCCTCTTCGTGGGCAGCTCTTATTGGGTTTTTTGGTTGTGTTTGCTTCATGGCAGACCCAGAGAGCAAGGGACAGGTCACAGCTCTAACTGCTGGGGTAGATGCTGGTCACACCCCTCTTCTCCATGCTCCAGCTACCTGCTCCATGCTCCAGCTTCCCCTTTGGGAAGGGGAGAGGTTTCTAGGCTCTGGATCAGCCAGTGCACTGGCTTCTAAAAATCCAGAGACACTGAGAGAAGCAAGCAGGGGTTTCAGAGGGACAGACCTGGTACCTTTGCAGAACCAGGGGATCAATGCACAGCTCTCACTCCTCCATCACCCCACCCGTGGCTGTGTGAAGGGATCCACATCTCCAACCCCTTGCAAGGGTTAAAAACCAACCAAAGCAATCAAGCTGCCTTCACTCCTGTAAGCTGTTCCCACCCTCCTCCAGCACGGTGATCACTGACTACAGCAGTAAGTGGTCTCACATAATGATAATCAATTAATTGGGCATCGGGAGACACAATGAAAGGAAATTTGCCTTCTTGTAAGCTGCCTGGAAAGTAAAATTGCTCTGAGTGTGCTGTGGAGGCTCGGGCTGCACGTCTCTGCTGTCATTTCTCAGCAAAACCACAGGCACGAGCAGCTGGAGCCCTTTCTGCCTCCTAGGAAATCTCACAGTCTCCAAAGAGAGCGCCTCGTTTGCATTCACCAAAGTTCAAATGAATAGAAGAGAACATAAAAAACAATTTTCATCTCCTCCTAATTATTTTTAAACGCCCACTTGCTGCTCTGGCAGCAGGAGGCAGAGAGGCTGCTCTGGGAGGAGTGGGATCCTCTGGCCGAGCAGAGCCCGTGCTGTGCTCCAGCTCCAGGGCTGCCTTCTGCAGACCTCTGCCCCACCACCAGCCTTCCCCCAGCCCCACCACCAGCCTTCCCCCAGCCCCACCACGCCCCTGGCAAAACCCACAGCTCCCCTCCAGAGTTCCTCCTCTGAGGAAGCCACAGGGGTGGACTCGACTAACCTGGGTCCTTCAGGAGAAGCTCGGTGGGAGTCCATTGACTTTGGCAAAGCCACCACAGATTGACACCCAGATGGAAGGATCACACCCCCTGAGGCCAGTGCACACAAATCAGCTGAGTTTGGGTCATTTTGACCAAGCCCATCTGGATTTGCCTGGCTGTTACATGAACAGGAAGACACCGTGGAGTCTCAGCTCCTGTGAGGCTGGTGGAGCTCATGAAGCCAAATCCTCAGTCAGGAATGATCCAACAGAGTCACCATATTTTACACTTCCTCTTGTCCCCTTCCTAAATCATTTAAAGGACATAAAACCCTACTGCCAAGCCATGGGTTGGGGAGAAAGGGAGCACGTGCTTAATGCAAACAGCAGAATAAAGGAGAAATACCTCCCTGGGTAACGTTTGCATGGTTTAAACCCACAAGCATCTCAATTTTAACTACTCTGGACAGAATATTACAGCTTATGAACACAAACTCTCAGCCCCGTTGCTGCCTTATCAACCATCTCATCTAAAACAAGGCTGAGGAAAGCCAAGAGAGCTCTAAATATACGACAGAATACAAACTCCTTCACTCACCCCACAACTCAAATGCCACTCATCTTGTGCTGAAGTGCACTCGTGAATGCTGGAATGATAGAGCTGTAATTGTAATGGAGTAATTTAATTTGGATTTGGCCACGCCAGCGAGCACCAAGCAGAAACCCCACCACTCCCAACGAGGTTAAGGAGCTGGTCATTAAGTGAATTGGTTTGGAGGGCTTAGGTAATCTTGTTGTTTAAGTCAGAATGCCACTTTTTCTCTAATTTACACTACAAACCCCACTGCACTGGTCACAGGCCACCCTGTTTCCAGCCAGGACAGCATTCAGCCCATGGGGTTTTGTCTTCTTTGCCCAGCCTTGTGGGTGTTATAATTTGGACCCAACGAGGTTAAGGAGCTGGTCATTAAGTGAATTGGTTTGGAGGGCTTAGGTAATCTTGTTGTTTAAGTCAGAATGCCACTTTTTCTCTAATTTACACTACAAACCCCACTGCACTGGTCACAGGTCACAGGCCACCCCCTTTTCAGCCAGGACAACATTCAGCCCCTGGGGTTTTGTCTTCTTTGCCCAGCGTTGTGGGTGTTTTCTTGTTGTTTAAGTCAGAATGCCACTTTTTCTCTAATTTACACTACAAACCCCACTGCACTGGTCACAGGCCACCCTGTTTCAAGCCAGGACAGCATTCAGCCCATGGGGTTTTGTCTTCTTTGCCCAGCCTTGTGGGTGTTATAATTTGGAGCCACGATTGCCCCTTTTGGCACCTCACAGCTCTGAGCAGTGCCTGGAAATGCAAGGTAGAGGACAGAAATTGCTCCCACCCCCCAGCCAGTGCCTCTCTGCTCCCACAGGGGAGGGCTGGAAAATCTGGGGTGCTCCTGCACGGCTCGAAGGGCACGAGAAGGTGGCAACTGAGGCACCACGACTTGTGAAGCCAACACAGTGCTGTGTGAGTGCTGCTGTGAGTTAAGGCTGGTTTATTTATTCCCTGCTCCATCCCAATGACCCCTTTGGTGGCTGTATTCAGAGCTGGGCATCTCGGAGCACCCCGACAGAGAGGAAGTTGTGTTCTGGTTCAGGGAGTTTGGGGTGCCCACCCCGGTGTGCCTGGGGGCGGGCCAGTGCTGGATCAGCCTCCTGAGCCCTGCAATCGCCTTACCCCCTCAGGACAAGCTTTGACAGCTCTCACAACACCACGTTCTGTGTGTTGTGGACAACAACACTGCCCCAGGCAGCCGGCTCCTCGCTGCAGGACAGCCCAGCTGGGAGCTCAGCACGGGAAGGAGCTGAGAGCATCCCCCCGTGCAGGAACGGGAGCTGTGCTTCCAGCAGACAGCTGCTGACAGGCTGCTGGCCACATCTGCTCCTCCAAAAGCAGCAGACAGCATTTGGGAGCTCGGGCTATGCAGCTGGGGGGTTGTGCTGAGGGAGCCTCTCACTGCTCCCCTTCTCTCCTCTCTGCTTTTGACAAAGCCAGCCCTGGTCCAGGCCTAATCATCCAGCACTTCTCTCTCTGTTGATCCACTCCAGAGCAGAGCAAGACACCCCTGCAGATGTCAGGACACAGGTTTGCTCTGCCCAGCCCACAGCCAGGGCTGTTAACATGCTGATGCTGAGCCTGACATCCCAGGTTTCAAGGGGAAGCAGAGAACACAGGGTCAAGCCACCCTGTACATCACCACCTCCCATCCCTGCAGCTCTGACACCTTCCAGAACACTCAGCTGGGGTATCTACATCTCAACCACAGAGAAATCCTCCAGAGGCTGCCCTGCAGCACCACCGACCACCAACCACTCTCCATTTCCCCCTCCCCATCCCAAATGGGGCACACGAGGACAGATTAGCACTGGCTTCATTTTTCAGTGGCGGAAGGAACTCTTCCAGCCGTGCAGCAAATCACTCTGTGACTCTTCCCACCACGGCTGTGTGGGTCATAAACCCTTCCCAGAGGTAACACGAGAGCAGGAGCTCTAGAAGTTGCCAGCACCACGAGGCGTGTGATGGAACTGGTGTTTAAAGACGTCCTGCTCACAGACAGACAATTTCTCAGCTTCTCTTTCCTTTCAGGCTAACAAAATATATTTAGAACTTTCCTATCAGGCTAAAAAACCATCGAGCTTGTCACAGAACAACCCCCTGGCAAACTGTGACCGCCAGGAACGATTTCTGTGCAGCAAGCACTTGGCCTCACTCGATGGTAACAGTGTCTAAAAGACATCACGGACATTAGAGGAGAGAACAGACAGAGGGTGGGGGAATTACCCAGCAGAGCGAGCTGAATTAGAGACGAGGTCATTTAAGACCAGAGCGTTCCTGGCCCCGGGTTTTTACCCATCCCAACACCAGAGGCAAATTTTTTGGGTGTTTTTTTTGGTGGTTTTTTTTCGTTTTTTCTCTCCTATCTCCAGGGCACACGATTGCAGACTGGCTTCTAAACGCTTACACCGCTGCTTTCCTCTCCTCAGGAAAGATAAAAAATGAATTCCTGCAAATCTTTCCTCTGGTCTAACGATGCCCAGGGACTCGCTCCCAGCCTGGAAGCCGTGCCCTTGCCTGGGGCAAGGAACAGGCAGCTTTGGCCACAACGCCGCCGTTCAGAGGTTAACGCGCTGCCGGAGGAACGCACCCCACGAAGCGAGCTCTCAACAGAAGCACTTTAGCTGATTACGGGAGAATTAAAGCACAAAGAGCTGCAGAACACTCTCATCACCCCAGCCCTCCATCCGCTGCCTCCAAATCGCTGCCCTAAAACTCGATTCTCCAGCTCAAGGGGTTTGTGCCCGGCGCTGCTGCGCCACGGGAAGGCTCCGAGCGGAGCCCACCAGCCCCGGGAGCATCTCCCGGGTGGCTTCGGGGCGCTCCAACACGGACATCGCCAACAAACGCTGC
>NW_008625303.1:0-231 GCF_000691845.1 Merops nubicus | reverse complement strand
GGCAGAGCCGCGGGCACCGCTCTGGGTACCTGCTCTCCTGCCTCCGACCCGCTCAGGAGGGGTCCGGGCTCTGCTGCTCTGAGCACCGCGCAGCCCTCGGGGGGGTTGTTTTGCTTCTCCGTGCCTCAGTTTCTCCACCTTTGGGAGGAGAGAGCACGGGCTAGACGCTAAAGGCTACAGCTCATGCCGAAAACGCGGCTCAGGCAGCTTCCCAACCTCCACGAGGCTGCA
>NW_008625302.1:6086-8550 GCF_000691845.1 Merops nubicus | reverse complement strand
CTCTCAGACTCTGGCTCTCCTACAACCAGGGGATCCCCGGGTTCTCCCGGCACCTCGCCGCCCCCAGACCCGCCCCGAGAGGACCCTTTTCTCCCTGCCAGCCTCCCCACACGGCCCCCTCCCCTTGTCCTCGCCGGCGCAGCCCCTCCCGGGCACCCAGATCTCCGCTCCCACCTCGCCCCTCTGGCAGTGCCAGGCCTGGAAGGACGGAGGTGGGTGTTTCACAGCCCTGCCCTGCGCTCCTGGGATGGCGGAGCTGCGGTGTGTGCCCTCCTCCGCAGCCGCTGCTCGGGAGTTGGGAGCTTTCCCCTACTGCCCTTCAAAGCCAGAGGTCCTTTACTCTCCTCCCTTCCCGCGGGTGTTCGACAGCCTCTCTGGGGTGGAGCCCAGACACAAGACCCCACGTCCTGAGCCTGTGCCCAGACCCAGGGGGAGCACTGGTGTCATTTAGAACTCCCACGATTTCCCAAACTACATTATTTGTCTAATGCTGTCACCATATTTTCATTTTAGAGATAAAGTCTGAGAAAGAAGAATATGAGATAGATGCAGCAGAGATGTTCTCTGGCTGAGTCTCACCTTGTGTAACAGATGTTGTGTCCTTCCTAGACCTCAAAGTACTCAACTCACAAGTGTTTAACTGAAGCCATGGCAACAGTGGATCCAGCTGTGCTCCAAATACCATCTCAGGCTGTGAAGCAAAGAAACAAGCCCTTGGTGAAGGGCATGGCAACTCCAGAGAAGGCAGCGACCACAGTAGACACCACAAAGATGTTAGATCCGTGCTGGTTAAAACCTGATAGCATGGAGATGGAAAGAGTCGTAACTGTCTTGGACAAGACGATTGCCAAGCTGGAGATGAGCAGTTTGATCCCACGTGTTATCGACTCTCCGGACAGGTTTGCTGGTTTGCTGGGACCTGAGATCACAAAGAGCCTGGCTGAGCACCAGGAGCTTGCAAACGAAATGGAGCACCTGCTCGCCAGCTCTGGAGAAGGGACCACAGTGAGAGCTGAGGAACAACAGCACTGCCTCTGCTTGCTCCAGCAGCGCCTGAAACGTTCTGCTAGAAATGTCCTGAGACTCCTACTGGCCAACCCTTCTCTTTGCCAGGCCCTGAAGTCCGAAGCCTGGGGGACAGAGTCACCAGCTGAAAGGTTTATCAAAGCCTTTGGGGAGTTCAGGGACTTCATGCTTGAAAGACTCCTGACTAGTCCTGTGGAAGAGGAAAAAAAGATCCAGCTCACAGAAGACATCTCCCTCCAGATAAAGCAGAACACTGAAACCATCACAGCTTTACAGGCAGAACTGGCAGCAGCGATCCAGACTCGAGAGGAGGAGGTATGATGTTGTGGAACATGTTTTCCAACAAAGCGTTACTGAAACAAAACTTTGGTAAGCTAAACCCCCATCTCTTCCTTGCAGTTCCTGGAAGGAAGCTCCAGAAATTATTTCCAAACCAGATCCTAAATTTAAAGACATTATTTTAATTGTAAAATATTAAAAATGCTTCTTGCATGCTTCGTTTTTCTTTTTTAACTTGAATTTGGCATGTTTTGAACCTGTTCACCAGCCAACTCGACTGACACAAGTCGTTGAGTTTAAAAAGGAGCTGGAGGAGAGGCACAAATTGCAGGTGCCAGTGTAAGGCTTCCCCCACTGATGAGGAAACGATGAAAAGTCATTCCAGGGAGAGCCTGCTTGGATTAAAATCCATTTTTAATATCTGCTCTGCCTTTGCTCTTGCTTAAAACAATGTTTCTGTGACTTCCAGCTCGGCAGTATTAGCTGCCTGAGCTGTGATTAATACGTGATTATATGAATTCTCATTATTTCAGAGGAGGCAACCGAGGTACTGATAACTGCCAGGGCATTTCCCAGTGCCACATCCTAGCCCTGGCACTCCTGACAGGCAATCCTTCCTTTTATCCATATGCTTTTCTTTCTCCTTCCCTCGAGAGGGGTGGAGAGCAAGGTTGTGTCACGTGCTCGCCGCTCTGAATGCCACCAAGGGAGGCAGGGGGCTGATTTCCCCGTTCACCCCCCGCCTGGCAGAGCTGTGAATCGAGGCACTGGAGATTTTTATGTGCCATCTGGCAGCTGGTCCAGGGCATCACGGATAAATCTGTTTCACTGGTCCCAGCTGAGGGTAGCACACGGAGCTGCGGCCCTCAGACAGCCACTGTGAGCCTGGGGCTCGCTCCAGGGGCCCTGGTTTTGGCTCTCCCTCAGATGGCAGTGCCAGTGGGGCTCAGTCTGGTTTGTCCCCGGGCTGCCTTTGTTCCCAGGCTCACAGAGGAGCAGTGGGGGAAAGTTTTCACTGTGTAAATCTAACCCAGTTCCCTCAGCCAGCAGTGGCAGGTCCCTGTTGCTGCCAGATCAGGAGGGTGTCCTCTTAGATCTATAGGTCTGCGAAGCTGCTGAGGGGCTGGAGCATCTCTGTGACAGGACAGGCTGAGAGCCC
>NW_008625302.1:0-5876 GCF_000691845.1 Merops nubicus | reverse complement strand
TGCCCAGAGAGGCTGTGGAGTCTCCTGCTCTGGAGAGATCCCAAACCCTCCTGGCTGTGACCCTGGGCACCCTGCTGTGGGTGAGCTGCTGGAGCAGGGGGTTGGATGAGATGATCTCCAGAGGTCCCTCCCAACCCCACCATGCTGGGACTCTGGGACTTCCTCCACATTTGCATGGGTGCCTTCCTTCTCCTGCCTACCTTATGCCCCACTGGCATTTCTCACTGGTATTTCTTTCTCTTGCTCTCTGGATCTAGATTCACAAGAAGGACAAAATGATCAAAGACCTCAAAACCAGTATGCAAGATGTGACCAAAGACTCCAAGGCTGACATCCAGCAGATCAAGCAGGAAGGAGAGAAGCAGCAGGAAGAGAAGCTGGAGGCGTCCCAGGCCAGGTGTGCCAGGCTGCAGCAGGACCTTCAGCAGCTGGAGGCACAACTCAGCTCACTGGTGCTGGAGCACCGAGCAGCAGAGCTGGCTCTCCAAAAGGTACACGGGGGGAAAGCTCCAGTAAAAGGAGATTTAAAACCTTCTGTAGAGCTGTCAGGTCTGGCTGCTGGGTGCTGAGAGTCATTACTCGGTCCCTGCTAGTTCCTGGCAGGATGCACATGCTGTTTGTCAGCCTCTACCTGCTCTGTCCTCCTGCTCTGCTGACTCCAGGGGAAAGCAGCTCTGCAGCACCAGCAGGGAAGGAGCCTGCTCATGGATCCTCCTCCTGCCTGCTGCCTGAGCCTGGGAAACGCCTTTGTCTGGAGCTGCAACAGAGGTTATGGTCTGCTCAGGGTGCAGAGCTGCAGAGCTCTGGGAGCTGGGCCAGGCCTCTGTCAGAGGAGGGGTTGGGTGCAGGGGGAGCAGAGCAACCATCCTCTTGGCTTTATACAAAGCCATCATTCAGAGCTGATTGTAGAGCTCACGGCTGGGCGCAGCCAATCCTGGGAGCTGAGCAGCTCCTGCTCTGCCTGCGGCTGTGCTGGAGACACCAGCCAAGGAGCTGGGCAGAGCTGAGGGAGGGGGAAGTGGGATTTCTCACTGTTCTGAGCAGGGCCAAACAGGAGTGGCAGGGGCAGGGGCAAGCCCCTGTGTCAGCAGCTCTGCCCGGAGCAGAACGGGCTGGGGATGCAGGGCATGGAGAATCTAGAACTGGAAAAAAGAGCTTTTTCCCCTCATTTTGCTCCTAGCAGGTCTTTCCTCTAGACAGGCACAGGCCTCCAGCAGGCAGGAGCACACACACTGGTCCTGGGGCACTGCTCACTCTCATGTTGGACAACGCAGGGCAAAGTGGCAGTGGGGCTGGGCTTGGACAAAGTGTCAAATGCCAGTTAAAGCCACGGTGTAAAACACAAAATCTACCTGTTTGTGGCTCCTTTAATGGAGTGGCTTTAGCAGGCAGGTTCTGCTGAGGCTGCAGGATTTGCTCCTTCTAATCATAGCATCACAGGATTGTTTCAGTTGGAAAACGCCTTTAAGGTCACCCAGTCCAACCATCCCTCAGCACTGCCAGGTCCCCGCTGCCCCGTGTCCCTCACACCACATCTCCACGGCTTGGAAACCCCTCCAGGGGTGGGGACTCCACCACTGCCCTGGGCAGCCTGGCACAGCCCTGGGCAACCCTGTCAGGAAGGAAATTTTCTCCTTGCCCACTCCTGAGCACGTCCCGTAGTCTGGCATGGCTCAGGATTGTACTTGTGGTCCTAAGTAGCTGAGATCTGACCTCCTGAGGGCCTGAGAGCCCTTGGGACATCCTGGGTCAGTGTCACACAGGAAATGGTGTGGTACTTGTGACAAGCTCCAGCTGATCTTTCTCTTGATGATTTCACAGCAGCTTGGGGTAAACTGCCTGTACCTGGTTATGCTGCAGTACAGCCCCTGTTAAACTGCTTTACAGCTAGAAATATCTCTTCATTTTAAAAGGCCCCATCTTTTGAGTACTTCCTGTCCCCCTTTCATGTTTAGCAGTTCTCTACTGCTTCAATTTTAGGGTAGTTGCCCCAGTTTAAGGATGACTTGCCTCATTCCATCAGCCACACTCATTTCCTACTGCAGAATGCACCTTCCAGATGTGTTTCAATCTCTCAGCTCCACGGGGTAAACCAAGTAAAGGCCCTTTTGGCTTCAGAGAATGTCCCATGGGAACCCCCAAACCAGGACAAACTAGGTGTCAGGAGAAGGAAGGTTGCCACAAGGAGGAGGTGTTATACAATAATGCTGGGCTCAGAGCTACACTTGCCTCACTCAGGCTCCTTTTTCCCTGGCTTCAGGTACCTGTCTTGGTTTTATCTTGCAGAGGAAGAGCAGAGTGGAGATGGAAATTGTGAACTGGATCCAGAAATACGACACAGACATGGCAGAAAAACAGGTAGCTGCTCTGAAGTGCTTTGCTGTCCCAGGAGGTGATCTGTTCAGGGAGCTTCCCGTCCCAAAGGCCACGTGGCTGTGACACAGGAGGCTGTGGAAGTGAGGTGGAAGGAGTTTAGGCTTTAGAAGGAAGGGTATCTTTGTCCTGCCTGTGTGTCCAGGAGTTCTCTGCTGCTCTGACTTTAGAAAAAATTACACCCACCACTAAATCCCACAGTATCTGGGGGCAGATGTGCTGCCACGTTGTCAGACACACCCACCTGATGCTTGGGCACAGAGTTTTCACTTTTCCTTCAATCCTCAATCCTGTTGGCCCTACTTGGGGTCCCAACCATGCTCCTGCTTCTGCTGGCCCCCTTGAGAGATGTGCCAAGAAGCCCAAGGTGCTGCAGATTGCTGCTGGGGCATCCATCTTACCCACACCAAGCTGAGAGTTGCACCAGCACCCCCCAACCTCAGCCCTGGGAAGACCCTGGTTGCTCTCCTGCTCTTGCCCTGTTTGTGGAGATGTTTAACAACATGACAGTTTGGCTCCCAGCCTGCTGGTGGCTGGAGAACTGTGTCCTGCAGACACACATCCATGCTGATGGTTCCCCTAACGGGGTGAGTGGATGTGGATGAGGGAAAGGCTGTGGATGTGCCTACCTGGACTTCAGTAAAGCCTTTGGCAGTCTCCTGCAGCATTCCCCTGGAGAACCTGGCTGCCCATGGCTTAGGCAGGCAGAGACTCTGCTGGGTAAAACACTGGCTGGGTGGCTGGGCCCAAAGTGTAGTGGGGAATGGAGCTAAAGTGTGTCCCCAGGGCTCAGTACTGGGGCCTCTTCTCTTTAGTGTTTTTATCAATGACCTGGACAAAGGGATTGAGGCACCCTCTATAAGTTGGTGGATGACATCAAGTTGGGTGGGAGTGTTGATCTGCTGGAGGGTAGGAGGCTCTACAGAGGGGTCTGGACAGGCTGGAGCCATGGGCTGAGGCCGATGGGTTCAATAAAGCCAAGGGCTGAGTCCTGCCCTTGGCTCACAACAACACCCTGCAATGCTCCAGGCTGGAGGAAGAGTGACTGGAAATTGCCCAGCAAAAAAGGGTCTGGGAATGTTGGCTGAGAGCCAGCTGAAGATGAGGCAGCGTGTGCCCAGCTGGCCAAGAAGGCCACCAGCATGCTGGATTCTATCAGCAGTAATGTGGCCAGCAGGACTAGGGCAGGGATCCTGAACTGGGCTCAGCACTGGGGAGGCTGCCCCTTGAATCCTGGGTTCAGTTTTGGGCCCCTCCCTCCAAGAAGGACCTTGAGGGGCTGGAGCATGGTTCAAAAAATGGCAATGAAGCTGCTGGGGAAGGGTCTAGAGCCCAAGTGTGGGGAGGAGCAGCTGAGGGAGCTGGGGGTGCTGAGCCTGGAGCAAAAGAAGCTCAGGGGAGATCTTCTGGCTCTGCACAGCTCCTGACAGGAGCCTGGAGCCAGGGGGGGGTTGGGCTCTGCTCCCAAGGAACAAGTGAATAGGAGAAGAGGAAAGGGCCTCAAGTTGCCCCAGGGGAGGTTGAGGTTGGCCCTGAGGAACAATTTCTTGCCCTGGAGGGTTGTCCAGGGCTGTGCCAGGCTGTCCAGAGCAGTGGTGGAGTCCCCACCCCTGGAGGGGTTTCCAAGCCGTGGAGATGCAGTGCTGAAGGACACAGGTTAGCAATAGACTTGGCAGAGTTAGGTTAATGGTTGGACTTGATGCTCTTAAAGGTCTTTTCCCACCCAAACAATTCTGGGATTCTGTGGTTCTAACGTTCCACCTCCATGTGGCTGCCTCAGAGGCATTAGGAAAAGCACAAACTGCTGCTGAGCCTGGCGGTGCAGTGACACCACTATAGCTGCCTGGCCGGGCCTTCTCCAGGCTGACGTGACCCAGCTCGTTCATGCTCCCACCAGCTCAGTAGCTGGGCTTCAGTGGCACACATCTACACGGCTCCCCAGCCAAGCTGTGAGCTCAGGCTCAGCCCGACCTGAGCTGCTGAATGTCCTCAAACTGCTGTGCTTGGTATCTGCTGTCTTGCCAGGCTGAGTATGAAGAGGTTCATGCTGCCTACACTGAGGAGAAGGCCCAGCTGTCCCTGCTGATGGAGAAACGTGCTGTGCTTCTCCAGGAGTATTCCCAGATTGAGGAGGAGCGTAGGATACGTCAGAAGAAGGAGGAGGAGGCCTTGGAGGAGTTCCACACCAGGAGCCTCGCTGCCACTTGCATCCAGGCCTTCTGGAGAGGCTACTTGGTTCGGCGCCTCTTCAAGCCAAAGAAGAAGAAGACAACGACAAAGAAGGGCAAAGGCAAGGGCAAGAAGGCCAAGAAATAAGGCACAAAATCTATTCTCTCTTCTCCTGGCAAAGCTGCTGACTCTGCTGGGACTGAGCTCGTCCAGATAGAGGTGTTAGATCTGAGAGAGCATTGGCACTGAGGCCCAAGCTCTCCAGGGCTGGGGCTGCCTCTCGTAGCTGGGGTGTGTGGAGGCAGTGGTGTGAAGACACAGCTCACCAGCTTAGGTTTGGCTCTGCTGCCTCTGCAGGGAGGAGGATGTCTCCTGATGAAGGGACCGGGCCAGGAGTGCAGGTTCCTGGCTTGTCTCCTTGGCTTTAGTCCCCTTGCTCACACCTTGTTTGTGTGTCAGGCCCCATTCTGTTCTTACTGAAGGTGGCAATAAATTCACTCCAGGGGCAGGATGAGGCCCCTTGTCTGACAGAGTTTGTCCTTGTCTATGTTTGAGACCAAGAGAAGGGACATGAGCCTTGACTGGGCACCACGCTGGCAGGTTTTGGCAGAGACCACCTGAGGGGTGGGATGCTCATGCCCTGCTCCTGGTCCTACTGGTCAGTCCCTCAGCCAAGCAGGGACCCGTGCCCCATTCAAGCAGATCCCTGGTTTGACAGCACGCTCTCCTCAGGCTCCTTTGGTGTCTAATGCCCCAGGAGGTCACCGCAGCCTTTCCCCCACGCCGGGGCATGAGCCGAGTGGTTGCTCTCCTTGGTTGCCCTCTCATTTTCAGTAGCTGTGTAGCAACTCCACAGCACAGAGCTCTTCACTCCTCCTCACCCCGGGGCTGAGATCAGCCATGGATACGGTCCCACCCTGGGGCTGTGTCTGACTGCTTCCATTTTCCTGGGACACGGGGCTGCCACGTGGACCCACAAAGGCCTGGGCACCTCCTCTCGTGTGTCCCGTGTGTTTAACAAGGCTGGGAGCAGAGAGCACTTTGGATCCAGCTCCCAGTGGCAGCATGCTGCTGGAGAAGCTGGTGGCTCACGGCACGGACGGGTGGACTCTGCACCGGGTTAAAAACTGGCTGGGTGGCCGAGCCCAGAGAGCTGTGGTGAAAGGAGCCAAAGCCAGTTGGTGGCCAGTCACGAGTGGTGACCCCAGGGCTCAGGTTTGGGGCCAGTCTTGTTTAAGATCTTTATCAATGATCTGGAAGAAGGGATCTGGTGCTCCCTCAGCAAGTTTGCAGATGACAACAGACTGAGTGGGGGGTGTTGATCTGCTGAAGGG